>NW_007578267.1:191493-340721 GCF_000690725.1 Stegastes partitus
GAGCATTATGAGATAGTTTAGACATTTTTCCAGGCACGTCCAGTTAGAAGAAGCCCCCCTGGGTAGATACTGAAGATGCTGGAGGAATTATATATCTCATGGAACACCCTGGGGGAGGAACTGGGTGATGTTGCTGGGTGAAGGGACGTGTGGGATTCCTGGTTTAGCCTGCTGACCCTGGATAAGTGGAAGAAAATGATCAATGATATATAAAGTTTTTGAACTGACTCCACAAGCAAACAGTTCATGTAATAAAGACTGCCTTTCTTTATTCACTGACCAACCAGCTCTACTGACAATGATGCATTGTCTTCTTACTCTTTTTTGTCATTCCTGTTTAGTGTTTTCCAAGTTGGACGGCGCCGCTCCTCTATCAGCTCCCCCTGGAGTGCTGCATGATCAGCAGAAGGCCTCAGTCTGATCTGGCGACTGGCCATCTGCGGTCTGGGCTGCAGATGCTTTGATGTGTTACACAGCTCTCCATTTCGGGGCCAAGAGCGAACACCTCAACCTACCTCGCCAAACTCACCTCCTCACCTCAGTCTTCTAGCTCACACACAAATAACAATAATACCCACACCACGCAGCCCCTCAGACCTGGAGCTCACCCCATCTGCTGGGTTCAGTCCTCTGTCTTCTGCTCTCCGTCTTTCATTCATCCACATGATGTCTCACAGGACATCAGCTTTGTTCTGTGCAGGTGCAGGAACGTTTTCATCCGCCGAGGTTGAGGAAGCTGCCACAAGAGACGCAGGTGTCTGATGGAGAGTGATGCAGAGCCTCCAGTCTTGTGCTTTAAAGGAAACGACAGAAATAAAGTCAGGTTTTATTTTATCATGCATAGCTACGAAAGCCCTGGGAAGGACATGGATGAAATACTTTTTTATTAAGTTTGCCATAATCTCAAGAAAACTTTGACTTTATATTGAAAAATATTTTTTGCTTGTGTTCCACCAGCAGTGCAGCAATGAGATTTCTGGCCTGAATCCCTCGAAATAATCAAAAGCAGAAAACCAAAAGCCTGTAACGGTGTGTTCAGAGTGATTTCAAACCGAATTTTCACCCTGTGAGATTTAGGTAAAATTGACCACGAGGCTGTTTTTGCAGTCTTTGTTTGTTTGTCTGAACAGCTCAATAACTCCAATTGATGTTGGAGCTCACAGTGAACTTATGTCCTTTCTTATATTTCCCTCTAGCCTGTTTTCCTCATCTCTATATGTTCAGTGAAGTCTTGCATCTTCAGGATTACTCAGAAATTTTTATTCAAGTTGAAAAACTTCAGCGTCCCATTTCACTTTACTTTGCTTCTCTTCTGTCAAGGCCCATCCGCTTGCATACTTTATATCGATCCCTAGAAATAGCCGATCTCCAAACCATTTAAACCACTGACGGTTGAAGTAACCACCACTGATTTTGTCACCTCAATTGGATATTGGAGGAGTGAGGTAAAGCGCCATCTGCTCCAAATATTGATTTGTGTTGTGACATGTTGATGGCAGGCTGAAGATTTGGCGTGACGAGCATGAATCCATGGAATTACTGTGTCTAGTGTCAACAATTCAGGGTTTTAAGGTGTTTTTCACCGCACAAATTAGATCTGTGGGTTTCCGTAGAGCATCCTGACCACAACAACCTCAACAACGCTGCTGTTGACGGCGTCACTTCATTGCTGGAGGCTACAAATAAGCAGGTTCCACTTGAAGACATAAAAAATAGTGGTGAGATTTGAGAATTTGCCACCACAAAAACTATTCGTTGAAGCCATAATGTAAACTCGACATACACCAATGAGCCACAGAATTAAAACCACTGACAGGTGAAGTGAATAACGCTGATTATCTTGTTACGGTGGCACCTGTCCAAGGCTGGGATATATGAGGCAGCAAGTGGGCAATCAGTTCTTGAAGGTGATTTGTTGGAAGCAGGAAAAATAGGCGCGTGTAAAGACCTTTTGAAGGGCCAAACTGTAATGGCCAGACGATTGGGTCAGAGTATTAGGCTCATTGACGTCCAGAAAAAGTAAAGACTGGCCTACTGTTGCAAACTGCTGAAAACCTCAGTGCTGCTGTGATAGAAACCAGTCCGAACACAGGGCACTGCAGATTGCTGTGTGGGGGGGCTGTATAGCTGCAGACTGGTCAGAGTGTCCAGCACTTAAAACATCTGTAATGAGCATGTTGGGTACAAAACTGGACTATCGGGAAAAAGTGTCCTGTTCTAAAGAATCATTTCATCCTTTACATTATGTGGCTGAAGGGCTGCAAGGTGGCTCAGTAGCACTGTCGCATTACAGCTAGAAGATCCCTGGTTCATAAACCCAGTTGGGACACCTGGAGTTTCTCTTGCTCTCACCTTCTGGAGTTTCTTTGAGTCTCCATGTTCTCCCCGTGCAGCGTGGGTTCTCTCCGGGTTCTCTCCCACACAGTCCTAAAACATGTTGAGGTTAATAGGTGATTCTAAATTGTCCGTAGGTGTGAATGTGAGTGTGCTTGGTTGTCTGTCTCTAAGTGTAGCCCTGTGATAGACTGGTGACCTGTCCAGGGTGTCCCCTGCCTTCACCCTGAGTCAGTGTTAAGCAGTGAAGAGATAATGGATGGGTCATGTGGATAACCGGGTGCTTGAATAGGAAGAAAGAACTATAAGAAGAAAAAGAGTTAGTGGAGGAAGTATGATGCTCTGGACAATGTTCTGCTCGAAAACCTTTGGTCCTGACATTCATGTGGACTCTCACATGTCCCGCCAATCTAAACACTGTTGCACCCCACATCCATCCCTTATTGGCGAATGTATACGTAGGATGATGCTCCTGACACACCGCAAACATTGTTCAGGAATGGTTTAAAGGACAGGAGTTGAACGTGTTGACTTGGCCTTCAAAATTCCTCGGCTCTCAGTCTGATCGAGCATCTGTGGAACATCCATGAAAAACCCATTTGATCCATGTAGGCCCCATTTAGCAGCTTTCAGGACTTAAATGATCTTCTGCTAACTTTCTGGTACCACAAGACACCTTCAGAGATTCAGGCCTCGACGGCTCAGGGCTGACTTGGTGGCACAAACGGGATCTACATAATATTAGGCAGGTGGTTTGAATGTCATGGCTGATCAGTGTATGAATATGTATGATAAATGAACTTAAAGTTGAAAGCTCTGCTTTTATTCAAAAGGCCTGGGGCACATATCTGACAATGTTGCTGGTGGACAGCATTTCATTTCCTTTATAAAATGACTCTGGGCTGTTTCCCTCATTGCCAAGTGTATAATGACCAAGAATATTTTACTCGATGTCTTTTTGAGGATATTGAGGAAAAGTCGAGCTTTAAAACCGAGGCAGGGCATTTTTCCATCAACACTTTTAACTTCTCTCGCTCACAAGGTTTGGCGAGTCTGAGGTATTTTCAGTTTGTTTGAATAAAGAGAACACTGGTCTTGAATCAATCAGGTTCCCAACATATTTCTACAACTTAAAGTACAAGATCAAAACTCACTGATACACATGTGAAAAGTTGCTGATTCTACCCTTTTGGTGCAGTTATCACACTGACACACAAAACAGAGACAGCAGGGAGAAAACTATTCATCTTCTTATTGGAATTTCCTGGTATGAATCAAAACAAAAAATTCCTGGGAAAAAAAAAAATTGCCGTAGCGCTCTTGTGTGCCAAATCTTTTTCACTACCTTCTCGTGGGACTTTTGGCTCGGTCTGTTTGGCTGCCTCTGACTTTGCATCGTGACACCGAGGCGCACATGATAAAGCCCAGAAAACATCCTCATTACTCACGACCTGCCGGCGATTGTAGCTGGAAATCACGAGTCCTGTTCATACAGCCACCATCACAGTGACAGATGTTGCTCTGCCCATGTGTTTGTCCCCCAATGACTCCATAAGCAACTTTCATTAACATGCAGGAGCTCGCACACTAAAGCATAACTGGCATGCTGATTATACCGGAGATTAAGTATCCGTCAGCGTTCTAGTTATTAGGGAACAGTTAGTGGAAGCTGGAAGACGAACAGCTTTCCTTTAGACTCAGGTGACCTTTTCAGCTTTGCTTTGCTTTTATTGCAGAATAGAATCCCTTAAAAAGCCTTTAAAACCCTGCGAGGTTTCCATATTAGCATTAACGGATGTTTTTGAGGCAAAAGTCAAACAATTAGTGCTGTGTAGCTTTCACCATAACAATTTCATTTACGGTAAACTGATCCCCAAGGTTGTAAAAAAAAGCTTTACTGGAGAATTAATAAGTCTTAGCTCGTATTAGGGCAGAGATAATTGTGTAAATAAGGCGTTTTAAGTGTAAAGTGAACAATGCTGGCTTTAATTGGACCTTTGACACATCAATTAGAAAGAACAGAACGACATGTGATCACTTTATTTGCCTGAAACATTCCTTTTTTGTTTAGGTTATGCAACCATGCTGAGTCACACTACAAGTGTTCAACATAATTTTCTGCATAAACCAGATTTTTCATTTAAAAATACAGACATAAGCTGCCAAGGGGCCCTGGGTAAAAATGAGCTGGGGGCCCCCGTTGTGCCACCTCACACATGTTTCCCCAGACGCTTTATGCCTGGAGTTTTGCTTCGGTGTTAAAACCTGCCCTACTTTTTGCTGTATATCAATTAAGTCTGATAATTTGATGAAACACATACATTTTTTTTTTGCACCACATCAGCACAACACCCACTAAAATATTAAAGATAATAAAACTAGAGAAAGGCCCTCAAGATTTGGTTTAAATATACATATATATCACAGAAGCTTTTACATTTTTGCACTCTTTGCTCGTCCAACGGATTCTGCAATTAGTCAAACTGCCTCAGTCGCTGCTGCACAGACGACCTGTGGCCTCTGAGGGGCCACGAGGGGCCCCGGAGCATTTGCTCTGTTAGATCATTTTGACAAGAACCACTTCAGAGGTCGTGAACGAACTGTCAAGTACAATCTCGGGGTAAGAACCCTTAAAAAGGAAACCTCTACAGATCCAACACAGACGGGCAAATATCATCTCCTAATGAAGACCATGTGATACGGTTGGAGAATCAGAAGCAACCGAGGGGACCCCCAGTTCCATTAAACTGTCTAAATGAGAAAGTCTAATTTGATCATTTATCCCCGTGCTATTTCATAAAATCGTTATTCTTGTGTCACCGATTGTATCTGCACAATACTAATTTATTTATGTGGTTTGGCTGCGTGCACTTGTGCTGTGTTATTGGCTGCGCTCTGGACTACAAATCAGGTCATTATAAATGATTTGGTCAACAAAGATAATCAGGAGAACAAAGGAGAAAATTAGCAACATGAACTTTACAAAGACATTCTATTAATTTCTCAACAGTTACAAAGCTTTATTTACTCCAATGACTAATTACAATATTGTGAGGCCATAAATAGTGGATGGCGCCGTAATGAGGCAGGTGGCCTGTTCAGACTGCAGGGCTGCTGTAGCTGTCTCCTCCTCAGCGTGTAGTACACATCAGTAGTACCTACTTTTTTTTTTTTACGGACGCCCACCAAGGCCAAGCGTGATAATGCAGGCTGTCCGAGACATGCCAACTCCATTTAAGCTGCGACTGCGCTCCTATTCAGATGAGGCTTGATGAAATCGTTTGCAGAGGTGTGATGGACAGTTGAGGTAATTATTCTGCTTGAGGTACGGTGATTAGGCATTGTGGTTGAACGCTCAACGCGCTCAGTGTTTTTTGCTGAGTTGTTTTGATGCGCGATGTGCCTCCTGCCAGCCGGGTGGAGACGCTCCAGACAGTCTGTTCACACGCTGGCCTCGCTTGTGGTGACGGCTGCCGCGCTGCCACTGACTATGGTCAATCAATAGATCTTGGTTTTCAACTTTCAAAGAGTTCATTTCCAACTGTTCTCAAAGTTTCTCCCTCACGGCGCAGCTTTCAGAAGTCGTAATTATCCTCACAGTACACATTTCTCCTCCGTCCTGTCCTCGCTCTAATCTCCTTCCCTTATTCATTTACATGAATATGGTCCCCTCACAAAATGTTATTGACTTTCCTTGGTGTTTTTTTGTTTTATTTTTACCTCCTTGCAACCTTGTGGATCAAGCAAAAGCAAACTCTCATTTACAGTGAAAGTCTGACGAAGGCAGAAAGCTTTTCAGCAGAGCTTTGGCTGGGGATTAAAAATAATTAAAAATTCGAACTCCTAACGTCTTAAATGCCTCGGCTTGGTTTAACGCAGACTGCGAAAGCAGCAGAAATGAACTGCAATATGTATATTACCAGTATCTGCCTTTTTTTTTTTCCTCCAGAAGTGTGTTTTACACGGATACACGCAGTCTCCTGCTGAGGTCTCCAGGCTTCAGTTCCTGCAGTCTGTCAGAAACTATAGTCGGTGTATCACAGCGAGACTTTAAAGGTCCCATATGGTGAAAATCTATTGAGTTTTAGATGATTGATAAACTAGGAGGTCTAAAATAGAATCTGTGGAAATATAAAGATGCTTACTACTGTCATCTCCCCATCACCAGATCACCCCTGAGCTTTATAAGCCACTAAGAATTTTTCCACTGAGGAACCAACAGTCATAAAGATAAGAATTTACATAATCCTGCCCCCTCATTGTTCACTTCTTTCAAAGTTTGTTTGCTTTCTAAAGCCACCTCTGACATTACCGTTAGTTTTAATCAAAAATCCACAGGTCAAACTTCTGTAGACATTGTAAAGCTGAGTGACATTGGGTTCTCTGGCTTCCTCCCACACAGTCCAAAAACATGTTGAGGTTAATTGGTGATTCTAAATTGTCCGTAGGTGTGAATGTGAGTGTGCTTTGTTGTCTGTCTCTAAGTGTAGCCCTGTGATAGACTGGTGACCTGTCCAGGGTGTCCCCTGCCTTCACCCTGAGCCAACTGGGATAGACTCCAGCCCCCCATGACCCTAGTGAGGATTAAGCGGTATATAGATAATGGATGGATGTTTTTGGACGTTGTGGGAGGAAGCCAGAGAACCCGGAGAGAACCCACGCTGCACAGGTTTTTTTCCTTTTCAATAAAATATTTGTGTTTTTCCTTCTATGTAGATGTAACTCTGCAACGCCCCTTTCTCTATAATGTGCAGATCTATGAAGCCCCTGCTCAAGCACACCAGCTCACTTATATTATAGTTCAAAACATTGTAAAATTACCATTCACAAGTTGTGATGTTGTTATTCAGCCATACATTTTTGCGTCAGTAAATTATTCTTAACCCTGTTCAGGACTTGGGGTCTTTTGGACACCAGGCCATTTGGTTTAGATGACAGGTATTGGTTTTTTATTTTTAAAGGTTTTTTTTTAAGTGTAAAAAGAGGGACATTTGTTAAGCATTTGGAAACAAAAATATGTCAATTTATCAGAAAATGTATGTAACATAGTACAAGAGTCTATAATGAATACCAACAAATATTTTGCACATGTTCTTTCTTTCCAATGGACCCCAAAAGACCTTCCACATATGGCAACATGAGAGTCCTGTATAGGGTTAAAAATAGCAACGATACAGAAAACTTCACAGTACAAGTTCAGGTTTGGTTCCTTCGGCCTGTTACATTTTAAGCCCCAGTAGTTTGAATCTGTGTTTTTGAGATGTACTGTATTTTCAAGGAGGGAATGCTCAACCATAGCATTGACTATTTCATTCTTGATGCGTCTCTGAGCATATTTTTAAAAAATAACAAAAAACACCATATGAACATTTTAGCAGAGGAAATAAAACAGAATTTTCACCAGAGGGGGACTTTAACATTTAGTTATTATTCCTCATGAGCTCTTCTCTGGAAAGATGTATCAAACCCCAGCAGTCCAAATCTCAGCATTTTCTATATTTGTGCAATCAGGTCAGGTGTTTACTTATTATCCCGACTCACAGCATTGTAAGATAAAACTGCAGCTGCAGACTTTTTGTGCGATAGCAATTTGACTATTAAGCAAGTCTCACGCAAGTTCAGATGTACAGTGGCCTCATGGAAATTTGCATATTCGAGGCATTCCAGTGATTTACAGCACAGAAGCAATTAAACTAAAGGATGTCTCGAGGGTCCCCACCTGGTTTGAACCCAAACAACCCTTTGATCTCTGTTAAGTGGCTGCATTCATATTGCCAGACCTTATCTGAATAGAATTCAATTATTTCTGAATTCATGCGGCATCACCGAAAGAGTTCGGGGGAGCGGCAGCAATCACTGCAGGATCTTGGATAAGTTGGGTGGCTGCGGATCAGTCAGGATCTGTGTTGTAACACTGCCCCCTCATGGTTGCAACCGCCAAGAATACAAGAGGGGGTGGGCTTCTTTTACAGTGTGTTTACAACCTCACACACAGGGGTCAGAACCATTTTTTTTTTCTCTTGTATTACAGTAGTTAAATCTGTGCACCTGCAGGCTACCACAAAGGACACGAGCTGCAACAGAGGAATGTTTATGATTTCCGTTTTGCCCTTCAGAATGCCATCTGCCTTCGCCTTATGTGTTACTCATGTGAATCACATGCAGATAGGAGCTACAGCCTGCCCACCGAGGCGTTCTTCCAGACTCTTCATCTATGTAAATGTATGTTGTGTTCTTCAGAATTACAACAAAAAAACAATAATAGAAAAGGGGTCGCATACCTTAAGTGTCCATCTGCTCTGAGCAAATATTCAACCAAACATATGGCGGCAGTAAAACAGAATGACACAACTGAAAGTCATCCAGCACCGTGGAGATTAATCAAATCTCTGAATGTCAGCTGATTTACAAGGTTGCCTTTTATGCTTCTTAATTAAGCAGGCAGAGGAGTGTGTTGTTGTTTTGGGTTTGAAAATTGTTTGCGATCACGTTTTCGGAGCATCAGAACGGAGCAGCGTCGTTGGCCACATTCACTCAAAAAGTATCCAAATGTGGTCCCCAAATGTCCACAAAATACTTTTATCACCACTGAAACGAAACGGGCGCCATGTGTGACTGGAACTGCTTGCACTCTAGCGGCTTTCCATTCAAGACGACAGATACCAGACTCCATTGTTTATTCAAGCAGCAAAGCGTCGATAAGGAAAAGTTGGCTCTTATCAGCTTTATGTTGTTTAAATAAACATTTAAGTTTGATATCTTCAGCCTCTATTTGAATAATTAATTGTCCCTCTCTAATCTACACCATTTGGGCAACGAGTGCCTTTCTCTCTAACTCCTCCGACACGAGACCGTCGCTGGAATATTATCTCGATTTTATTTGAGCAGTCTTAGAGGATCAGCCAAGAAAGCGAGCCATCTGCACCTACACAGGCTATTATACACTCTGGCACCAGAGGAGGAGGATGAGGAGGGGAGATGTGTGTTTATTGCACATATTCTGTGACAACAAAGAGCAGAAGGGGCTGTGGAGGGAAGAATATAGGGCTGCAGAAAGAGTCTTGACAGCCTTTAATCAAGATGCTCCGAGTGGTCCTCGCATCGCTGTCGACTAGCTGTTTGTCTCCATCTGTCTCAGTTTGTATTTCATCGTTGTGTATTTGATGCAATCAAAATGCTCCCTTTAAGCCACGACTGTGTTTCTTGAAATTCACTTGCGATTAATTAACCTAAAACTTAAGCGTATAGCTGCGAGGACAACGTCGAGATATGTAAAAAAAACAAAGTCGGTGTAGGAGGGGAGAAAGATGCCCTCCATTATTAGTGATTTAGCAGAATGGGGTTATTAAATTGGTCATTAAGGATGCACTGTAATCATCAAGTGAAGTGAAAGAAACACCCACTGCAAAGTTTATCAATGTCTGTTCTCGTTGCACCATTCTTAGAGATATGGGTGTCATGTCCGTCAAGTTTCAGTTTTGTGTGTACGTTTTATGTCTTGTCTTTCCTGTTTTATTTTGAAGTCATTTCACCAGTTGTTTTGTTCAGCTTTACTTCCTGCACCTGTCTCGTCTCACCTGTTCCCTGATTGCCTCCCCGCACCTGTTTCCCATCTCCCCTCATTACCTCGTGTATATTACCCCGTGTGTCTCCCTGTCTCGTCGCCAGTTCGTTGCACTTCACAGTCCTCGTACAAGCGTTATTTCAAAGTTAAGTCATAGTCTGTTTGTTACGACCTTGTTTCTGTTTTTTGGACTTTGCCTTTTTGCCTCTCGATTTCTGGATATCTCTCCCTGATCTGAACGGTAATAAACCTGCCTTTTTGCCTGAACCCTATCTGTGTCGAGCATTCGTGTCCACCTGCCTATCATCAGTGAGTTCTTGACAATGGGCGAGTAGGGACCTCGAACTTCTAGTCAAATCTGTGGGAGCTTTATCATCCATTCTGATCATCGCAAGCACAAACCAACCCAAATAACACTGGCAACCTTTGGTGTGAATAGGTGCATGTAAAGTCTCTAGTGGAGTTACCCAGCTGGGAACCAACAGGAGTAATGTGGTAAATGTAGCAACAGGGTATATTGCTAAACCCAACCAAGTAGCTTGGTGACTAAAGTTAACCCAACGCTGACTGAAAAGGGAAACAGTGCATGGAAATGAAAGAGTGTCAAGACTCAAACTGAGATCTCCTGACTGACGTGATCTACCAACGTCACAACCACCAGCACCTTTTATCTCTAAATGTGGACTGATGCTCTTCTTTGTATGTGCGAAATTATGCCATTACATGTGGTAATAACAGCCGGCTGAGCCTACTAGAAGGTGGAGGAGACCCATATTTACGAGGATGATGTGTGATAATAATGGCCATTAAATGGACTGACAACGTCTGGTCTGAGTAAAGGAAAAAAAAAAAAAAACAGGCCAAGAAACAGATAATAACCCAGTGGTTTTGTTTTGTTTTTTTAATGCTATAGGAACTCCATGGCTGAGCATTTCCACCTTGAAACTGCAGTGGACAAATGACAGTTTCATACATAACAAGCCGAAGGAACCAAACCTGTCAACTTGCACAATGGTTCTTTCTGTATCATTATTCTTTTTCTGAATCAGTTTCTGGTTTAAACAAGTGTGACAATCAAGGTCTGTTATAGTTAGAAAGATGCTTTCCATTTTTATTGATTTCATTCATTTTACTCCAATATTACAACTTGCCATTGTCTAGAGAGTCGAAGAGTGAGCTGGTGTGCTGAGCTGCAGTGAACAGTGGAGGAGTAGATGGAGAGAGGTGCTTCATAGATGTGCACATTCTAGTGAAGGCAACACTGTGAAGTTGCATTTAAGCCATTTTAAAGCAGGGATGGATTATTTTCATTGAAAAAGCTTCTAAATACGCGACTGTGATACAAAGAGATGAGCGTTTAGGGGTTTAATCGATGACTGTTGAGGGACTTTAATGGAACAAAAACAGGCAAATGCTAAAATTATTACCCAAAATGTCTGTTGTAAACATCCATCGTGGGACAGATTCTTTCAAATTCACTGGAAAAACTACCCAATATGTGAGTTTAATATCAGCCTCAGTGGTTCAACAGCCCTGAATTCATCACAGTGTATAGACCACCTTTCATTTTCAGTTTGAAGATGCTATAGACAGTTTTTTTCTATGAAGTTAGAGAATATAAGCAGTATTTCAGATGCACTCAGGGTTGGTTTTACTTATAACTGAAGTGCTAGACAATCCGGCCAAGCTGTTGGCTTACACACAACCTGCCTCATCTGCAGACTGCTGGTTTCTCGCTGTCATCCCAGCTCCTCGCAATTAACCAACTGAGTGAAGTGTTATCTAACAGAAATGATGGTCAGAATAGCAAAAAATAAACCCCAAGTAGAAAGAGTGCAATTACCTTGGCGCTGATAAGGATACTTGATCAGGCCACAGCTCTGTTCTAATGAGAGCGTCCATCCCTGGCTTCTGGTTTGCTCATGGGAGGCCATTATGCTCAGTCAATCAGCTGGCAATTTAGTCGGTCGCTCAACCAGTTATCCAGTCAATTGGAGAGCCGCTCACCAGTCAGCGAGTGGAGCAGTCATCCAGTAGCTGTGAGAAAAGTCCAGCCAAGAGGGCAGGCGTATCCTGATGATTTCCAGATGAGAGCCCAGACTGCTTGGCCTGAGTAGAGAACACACACACACACATGTGAGAAAAAAAAAAAAGAATAAAAAAATAGGAGGGAGAGAATGAAGGGAGGAGGCAACAGGGGAAGCAGCAGCAGGAATAATCCATGAAACTATTGTGTGTGAGATGCGGTTCGGAGGCTCCTCGTCCGCCGTCATCATTTATGACTGTGATTGTTTCCCCCTGAGAGACGCCGAGAAGAGAGCGAGTGCTGCTGTTGTGTGAGCGTGGATCTCTGCTTGTGTGTTTGCGAGGATCAACATGACGCAGTGGTGGGCTTTACTCGTTGTTGTTTACCTGTCCATCAGCCGGGCCGCCACTCAGCACCACAGGAAAGGTAGGTAGGAACACCTGCTCTAGTGGAGAAGCTAATAACCAGAAAGTCTCGTAAGTTGGTATCATCATCTCTCACGGGGCGCATTTCACCGTCATCACGAGAGATGGAATATGTGCATTGAGGAAATCCATTTAAAGATACTAGAAAATAAGACAGCCGTGGAAGGTTCAGTCGTGGTGCGTGTCTGGGTTTCTGTGGAAGAATGTGTTTATCTTCTGGAGTTATCAGGAACATTGCGACAAGTGAAAAGTGGCTGGCCTGTTATTACTGGATCCACTCACAGAGGAAATTCCTTTCTCACATAGCTGGAAATTTTGGGAAGTCACATGCTGCTAAAACCAGCAACAAGCAGAGGCGTTTGTTTCATTAGTTCAATGCTTCAGCTGTAGCTTTTGAAATCTGAGTGATTGTTCTTCTATTTGATGTTGAATATTTACTGCAGACAGTCCTGCAGGAGCTTTGTACCTCTGCCAGGTAACAAGTTTTGATGGGGCAAGATATTTATTTATTTGGTCACTCGGGGGCAGCAGAACAAGCTGTTGACATCACTGACATATTCGGCAGCTTTTGCTGCAGGAGTTTTCTTTCATTCTTAAACCACAATACCATCTAATACATTCTATTTATAAAGCATTTTTCATTTAAAAGAAATCTCAAAGTGCTACAAGCATTCAATAAAAAAGAAACAGTACACACACTTAAAATTTTAAAAAGGAAGGTCTTCAAGTGTTTTTTTTAAAGCAGCCACTGGCTGTGGGGTCCTGAGGTAGTTGGGTAGGGAGTTCCACAGACATGGTACAGCAGCCCGATCTCCTTGGTACGGAGCTTGGTTTGGGGCGGGTGGAGGAGGTCTTGATGTGCAGAGCGTGTATTCCAGGTTGGGGTTTGCTGAGTGAGGAGGTCTTTGAGGTATGGTGGGGCGTTTCCATAAATGCATTGGTGGGTGATGAGAGCAACTTTATAATTTATTCTGGCAGTGATGGGAAGCCAGTGGAGTATTGAGGTGATATGTTCATGTTTTTTGGTTCTGAGTAGGATCCCAGCAGCGCTGTTCTGGATCAGTTGGCGCTTTTGGAGACTTTTGCTGTGGATCCCAATGAGGAGGGCTTTGCAGTAGTCCAGCCTCAAAGAGACAAAGGCGTGGATGAGCTTATCTGCATCAGATATTGTGAGGGAGGGTCAGAGTCTGGCAATGTTCTTCAGGTGAAAAAAACAGCATTTACGCAGATGTTGGATATGGTTTTCAAAAGTTAGGTGAGGGTCCAGTCTCACATCGAGGTTGGTGACAGCAGATGAAAGGGGATTGTTTTGTCCGGAAAGGTGATGTTTGTTTTGGAGGATGACTGGACCTGCTGAGGGGTGCCAATAAGTATGGTGTTGATTTTAGAGCAGTTCAGTTGAAGGAAATTATGACTCATCCACGCCTTTATCTCCTCCAGGAAGATAGTGAGTGGTGATGGGGATGATGATGATGATGATGATGATGATGATGATGCCGGACCAGTTGAAAAAGTTGAGTCAGTCCTGAGGTACAACTGGGTGTCATCGGCGTAGCAATGGAATTAAATTCCATACTGGCTGATGATGTGACCAAGGGGGAGTATGTACACAATGAATAGTAATGGACCAAGGACAGACCCTTGAGGGACACCGCAGGTGACAGGGAGCATCAATAGAAACTCAATACAAACATTAGACACGACTGTAGGGGAGAACTGAGGGGCTAGTTGTGGTTATCACTGCTATGGGGAAATAGAACAATAGAGGTTTGCTATGTTAGTCTGTACGGTAAATTTAAGATGCCAACATCTGTGCGGAAAAGACTTCCTCTTAAAAGCTAATGAGTTTAACCGATCAGTATCGAGCTCTGCTCAGCAGCTTTCCCAGGGTCACTTACTTTGGAGTAACTACTTTTTTGTATCCTGAAAACTGCCCTGTAAGAGGTTCTACCGGGACGATTCTTGCAGTCAGAACACGCACAAAGGTTCGTGCCGTCCTGAACCAGCCGGCATGTTGCTGCNCTGTAGGTGATAGTTAAGATTTTGAATCTGATCCTAAATGTAACAGGGAGCCAGTGGAGTGATTTCAGCAATGGGGTGACATGACAGCGTCTACAAGATCGAGTTAATAGACGTGCAGCAGCATTCTGAATTGCTTGCAGACGATTCAAGGCAGAAATACTGAGTGAGGTGAAATACAAACATTAGACACGACTCTATGAAGAAATAGAACAATAGAGGTTTGTTATGTTAGTCTGTATGGTACATTTAAGATGCCAGCGTCTGTGCGAAAAAGACTTCCTCTTAAAAGTTAATGAGTTTAACTGATCAGTATCGAGCTCTACTCAGCAGCTTTCCCTGGGTCACTTACTTTGGAGTAAGTACTTTTTTGTATCCCAAAAACTGCCCTGTAAGAGGTTCTACCGGGACGATTCTTGCAGTCAGAACACGCACAAAGGTTCGTGCCGCCCTGAACCAGCCAGCATGTTGCTGCAGTGGAAGCTATTGTCACTGAATAAACCATCCAGCAGACCTGGAGCAACATCAGCATGTTGTCATTTAGTGTTTTTTGACTATCCGATTAGTGTAAATCAAGTAGTCGCTGCCCTTTTAACTCCTGTCTAGCCTCTTGCTCACTCCTGATGGAAATATCTGACACTTTAGAAGCTAATTGCTCCACTGAAATCACCAGCTTTTTTTTTGTTTTTTTTTTGCAACTCTGTCGGTTTATCAGAGGCTTTTTTTTTTTTGCTGTGAACAGACGCCTGCTGTTGCTGCTGCTGCTGCTGGAAACACAGCGGATGAGCACAAAGAGAGCAAACCAAAAATAAAACAAAAACAACGAGCAGAAAGATGCTGAGAAGCTCCACTGGGCTGAGGGGATCTGCACACTCGGGTGATTATTTTCTGTTTGGTTTGTCACTGTGGGCGGCTCTTTTCGCGTCACAGATCATCATTTGATCCATAAAAATATCAAATACTGACTACTGCAGCTTTTATTTGGGTGTTTGAAGCTACTGAGACGGGTTATAAACAATAAAACTTTAAAAGTAATTACAATTTAAAAAAATAGATTGATTATTGTGTTGGACAAGCTCCCAAAGTAGACGATAAAGGGCAAAGGTCACACTCCAGTTCTCATCGCTGTATTTTAACATCCAGCTTTTATCAGCTTCTCTGGCAGCGCTACACGACTCTGCGGCTTATCCTCGAGTAAATTGTGCTCACAGTGGGAGTATTGGTGATGAAGTCTGTATTTACATTGGAAATTCTCAATCTAACTTCGGAGAATATTATCATTTATTTGGAATTTAACAATCCTCTGGAGGCAAACTGAAACGCAGGAGACGGGCCGCTGCGATGAAGATTTTCTTCTCTCCCGTGTCCTTTTCACCCTCTTTTACCGTACGCCGGAGGGACCCAGACATCCACTTTGTTTTTTTGTTTGTTTTTCCTTCCCCCTCTCTCTCCCTCCCTCTCTCTCGTCAAGACTTCCTTCCAGCTAGGAGTACCATTTAGACCAGCTAATTAATGGATCTTTGTTGTTCCCTCATCTCCTTGCAAGCAGTTAGCGGGAGATTACAAGTTCCCTGCCTCTACATAATGACACTGGGGGAAGCCTGCCCGTCCAAACATTGATTGTTTGGAGCGCTGGAGGAAGGAGGGGAAGCATGACGAATGGACGGGCTCAGAACGCGCAGCAGGGAGAGCTGAGATGTTGCGATAAAGGACGCCTATATTAAACATCCAATCTGAAAAATGAGCACGAGAGAAATCAGATGAAGACCATGACTCGCCTTATGCTGGTTTGTTTCCCCTTCACGTTAAAACTTTAATATAAACTACTTCAAGACGTATACTCGTTTCAGCAGGGTTGCAGTGTATTTATGTAGCGCTTCACTGTGAAAGATTTCTGAATAAAGGCTTAAAAAACTTTTTTTCGTGCTCAGAATCAGGATGCGAACTGCAGGGGCGACCAGAGGAGGCTCCCAAGAAATCAGCAACCATGAAGAAATGATTTCAGAAATATTCATTCATTTAAATTTTTCTATATGTTCGTCATCATGGATAATGCATAAAATTGGGCTTTCACTGATGCATGACTCATGCTAGATGGTGATTAATCACTGAATCACTTTCACAAAGATGTTTGCGTGCTGTTCTTGTCACCACTATTGAAGTGTGCTGGCATAATATCATAGACTGCACTCACTTAAAGATTAGGAAAAAAAAATCTTTTTTGATGCCAACTGCTGTAAAATAAAAGTAACAAGCCTAACCCTGGGGCGCCAAAAGGAGGCAGCAGCTACTGTTTTCTTATTTGTATTGTTCATATTATTATTGGCAGGAATAATTGTAGATAAAAGAGAGTTCAAACATTTTTTAAAATGTTGTATCTG
The DNA here is from genome assembly GCF_000690725.1 of Stegastes partitus. Classification (NCBI taxonomy): domain Eukaryota; kingdom Metazoa; phylum Chordata; class Actinopteri; family Pomacentridae; genus Stegastes; species Stegastes partitus. The sequence continues at coordinate 208,243 of NW_007578267.1, forward strand.
TCATTTGTAACCACAAAAAAGGGGGGAAAATCTAATCCATGAAGTAGTTTGCACAGTGATCAGATTTAACCACTATGAAACGTGGTTGCTTTTAACTTTAAAGTGTCTATAAAAAGTATTTACCACCACTTTGGGTAACTGTCTTCCTGTAAAACAAACCTCCCAAGTGTCAGATCTCCCTATACGATTTCCCTATCCTGTGTTGGATTGATTTTACCCTCTACCTTTGCAAGCCTTCCAGGGACTGCTGCCGAGAAGCATTCCCACATCATGATGCTGCCACCGCCGTGCTTCAGAGTGATGATGGTGTGTCAAGGGGGTGAATACTTTTTATAGACACTATACAATGGAAAGGACAGTAGATCCACCATGACTACATAATGAAGTGCATGAGGAAAAAAAATATATAAATGGACAGCACACATGAGCCAAAGTCCTCTGTTACACTTAATAAAACCTGAATGTGAGTAAAAGCAAGTTGTCACTTTCACACTTTGTAGATCTGTATGAACATGGCATGAGCCTGCAGGTTCTTGGGAAAAGACACTAGTCATTTGCATCATGAGCAGTAGTGTAGTTTTCTGAGAAAGAGAAGTACATGCATTAGAAGTGAAGTTTTGAAATCATTTCTTTTTTTTCTGTTTCACTGTCGTGGGTCACTCATGCTGTCACTGTGACAACCAGTTCCTCTTCTGCACCGTTAGCCGCCTATAATTTGCATGCCAGCTACGAGCTTTATCACAAATCTACTCTACGTTTATTATATTCACTGCTTAATTTGGATGCAAAATTCATGCCGTGCATTGAGCTGTTTAAAAAATCCCACAGTGGAATGAAGAAAGCGGCGCCCCTGCACTGTTTTCTTCTAGCAATCCCACTTGAGCCTCCGTTACACCCACGACGGAGCGCGCCGCATTTCACAGGCGGGAAAATTACAGCCGTGCAACTCCACACCTGCCAGCGGTGACGTAAAATGACAATAATTTACAAGTGTCTGAAATCTAAATTTACTCCTCATTATAGGGTAAACGAATAAATGTCTATTACTGTACATGAGATGTAGTGAATGCATAAACAAGACAGTGATTTCAGACACATCCTGCAATTTTCCCGTCAGATCCAGATCTGTTATTTCCCTCTTTGCCCTGCAGTGGCACCTCAGCTACCTTTTATCAACACCTGACCTCCATAGCAACCTTTGCACCTGTTCCTATTCCCCTTATCAGCTATTCTCTATGTGTAGCTGCCCTTTTTCCTCAGCTCCGTAACAGATTGCTGTGTTCCAACCCTCTTATTCCGGCCTACAATTGCGCCTACCTGCTTTGGCTTTCTACTCTGGTTCTCTGTCTTGACTGCCTCGTACTAAACTTTAGTTCACTTCTGAGTCATGCACTGCAGTTCTCCTCTTCTTTTACTGAGCCGTTACACATGTGCAGCCTAATAAATGTTATGAGACTCGTGGCCTGTCTCCATCTGCAGCGGTGCAGCTCCAGCCGTGTGAGCATTAACCTGCAATAACATTTTTTATTCTGGACTGCTGCTGCCGCCGCTAGAAACATAAAAGACGCATTTTATTGCCCGCCAAAGGACTATTGTGTTACAGCAAACGGTGACAGAGAGTAGTAGACGCCTTTTTATGTAAATTACAGATTATTAATTTTAAATGTAAATCGGCATTGTGCCGGCCTCCGAGCCGTCATTTCTCAGCAGCTCCTCCATCCTTTAACAACATAACCCTTGTTCTAATGAGCACTCTTCCCCCTGGGTGTTGTTCTGTTTACAACGGCAATGGCCCATTGAAGCTGCGCTGTCTATTCAGTGTCTAATATGTTTGCCTGGGCGTTCCTCTACTGCTGTTGATAATGCATGTGGGAGTCACTCACTGAGGAGGGTACATTTTCACCTGCAAGTCGTGATGAACTCACCGGTGTATTTCAGTGTTCAGCAATTTGTTAAAGAGTGTCAAGCTTTAATTTATTGATTCTTATACATGGAGATGAAAAACATGTTTATAGTCGTGTGTCATTGACTGGCAGGTCAGCCTAGTGGGACAGCTTTTCTTCTAAGGAATAGTGAAGACATACTAAGTGAAGGAGCAGTTTCAATCAGAGAGGGAGCATTACTACTACTACTCTAACCGCAACCATAAACATGAGTTATAAGTAACCATAACCACAAACCTTGTTTTGAGGGCCGACTAAATATTTTTTAAAAATGCTTCAAATTTTGAAAGTGGCATGGCTCCTCCAGGGCCCTATGATTTGAAGTGCTGAACTCACAGAGACAAAGGGGACAAATGCTCCACTGATTGAGTTAAAGCCGCCAAAGTGTTGTTGACGGTAAATGGGGACCAAACAGGATAATATGGCACACAAAAAGCTGAAAATGTGTTGATGTGACATGCAAAATGTCCTCAAAGCTCCCATATGATACCTCTTTTGAACAACAACACTTTCCCAGAAGGTTTCAGAGATGTTTCAGCTAAAAACACTAATTCATTGTACCATTTCTATTCTATCTCTTAGTATTAGCCTTATAACAAACTGGATGTTTCAGTGTCTGCAGCATTAAATGGAACTGAGCTGCTGCTGTCCACACCGATTTCACGAGAAGGGCTACAGGTTCTTTCTAGGGTACATTCCGATTGTGGTTCACTATTTAGTATATACTACGATATCAAAAAGCAACGTCACTATGAACACTTCCACAAGTGGGTTGGTACCCCTGTGGTAACCTTTCTGTATGTCCCACTACATAGTAAGCCAAATGTAATATGCATAACATACCCAGATGTTCGACTACATCCAGTTGGACTTTGCAGTTTGCAGGCCGGCACGCTTTGAAGGACATTCTGACACACAATCCACTGTGCAGTTACATCACAAACGTTATGATGTCTTGCATGGGGATAATCAAGTTTGAGCTGCCGAGAGACAGATGACTGCTAATTTCACACTACGAACTACAACGGTCAAAGTTAATGGCGCATTATTGTGACAAAGTGGTGTCCCAGTTGTATGCATACCGCAGGAAACAGTTTGTACTTTGTAAGGGCAGCTGCAGTAAAGAACTGAAACCAAAAAGTATACAATTTGTAATGCAGCCAGACGTATCCTGTCAGGACAACACAACAACCTCAACGGCTCATTCAGCAACACACTTTCTGATCTAGCAGGAAATGAGATAATGCTATTTTCTTGTATTTTGTGAGTTTTTACCCACACTGAGGACATGCAATTATGTTCAAAACCCCATTAAAAAGAGGATGTTGCACAATATGACCCCTACAAAAGTGGCATGCTATTATTCATATTATAAGTCATGTTGATTAATGATACAGGCACAAAACCTCCACCCAATAATGCAATGATTAATACTTGTGTTTTTCATGTCCATGTGTGAGAAAAAAAAAAAAAGAAAATTTGTTTCCATGTACGTGAGTCAATGGATGAAGGATTGTGGCCACTTCATGAGCCATGAAACTGTCGGGGGTAGTGGAACGTCCCCAACACTGGTCCTTAATGTTTGGGGTTTAGGGAAACCTAAATATAAACTAATCTTTGAAAAGATGTCCTTTGTCCCCCAGAATACATTTCTAGAGTAGAAGCAGAGGTTATAGATTATAACAATAATGTTTAATCGATCATGTGTGGAGTTAGAATTTACTTTAATTTAACCTTTTGGGAACATTTTGAAGGGAGTTGCACCAGTAGGCTGTTGAGCTCACTGTTTCTAATCCTCCCCAACACCTCTGGTTGAACGGGTAAAGAGGTTTGAGGTAATATGCGAAGGATTATACAAATGTACCGAATTTGTAAATTGTATTGTTCCGACGGGGGAGCACAGAGCTACACATTTGCTTTACATTCTAAATGGTGGCTTTACTGCAACAGCGATGCCGGAGCTTAGACTGGAAGTCACCCAAGCAGAAAGCAGGTACATGGGGGAGATCAGTCAGCGCATGTGGCTTCAGCCGGCCACACAACTGCTACGCGGCTAAATGTATCTGCGCTGCGAGGCTGCGGGCAGCGGGGCCGATCATTACCGCAGAATTGGCGAGGCAGCAATCCGTAGATGCTGCTGTAGGGCAGAGGGGAAGATTTGATCCAAATTCAGATGAAGCCCAGTGTTTATACTGCATACCTCATTAAGATCTGTGTGTGTGATCTGTGAGTTGGCTCACACGCTGAGCCGAGCGTTTGGATGGCAACAGGAATATGTGAAGCAGTGGAAAAAGAGAGCAAGAAGTCTGGAGAAGCTCAGAGGAAGTTTTAGCTTACTTCACTACCATGTGAATCCCCCGTTCAGCGCAAATCAAATTTGCTCTTCAGCTCCCCTCTCCTGAAGCAGTGTCAGCCAAATTGCTCTCGGAGTCTCGCACAATAGATGGAGTCATAATATGAACACATTTAAAACGTCTGGGCAGCAGCAGCAGTAGTAGTAGTAGTAGACATAGTGGATTACAAACAGTGTGGAAGGAGAAGATACCGACTCCTCTTCTTCTTTTTTATTGCCAGGCTTGTATAGACTTGACCTCACAAAGACTTTTCTTTGCCAGTGGGAATATCTGCTCGCTCACACAGGGCTGTTACATAAAAATGAAAATATGGTGTTGTTTGATCAGACTGCTTCATAAATCATTCCTATGTTATTGAGAATTTAGAGAATTCAGACCATGTGTTGTTTTGACATTTTAAACCAAATGTACCCCTCTGTGTGGAAATAAAGCTGAGGGATTTTGAGACCTACTCAAAACCTGCACTGTTCTCACCTTAGTATTGTCTTTAAGAGCATCCTATAAAACCCTAAACAAAGCACTGAATTTCATTTATTTACTGGGACATTGCCAGTCGCTTTAAAATTCTGTCACAAGCAGTGAAATGCAAAGGAAGCACATTGTTAAGGTGTTGGAGAACATCATTAAAATATAAAATATCATGTATTAAGTATTATGAAGTGTGCATTTTATTCACATGTAGAGTTCAAGTAATCAGGCAATGCTGACTAAAACTATACTCGGACAGATTAAAGCTGCACCCATTTGAAGATTTGCATGGGGAAAAAATGACAAATGACTGTATTAAAACTTGTAGTGACAAACTTACAGCAACATATTGTGCATCTACATAATTATTGGCTCCCCTGGTTAAGATGTGTTCTTTAGCTTCTAGTAAATTAATTTTTTTTCTAAATAATATAGGACCACAATGAAAAAAAAGAGGAAAATTCAACCTTTGATTCAAGTGCATTTATTCAGTGTCCCACATTAAAAAAATAATTCTTTTACATCAAATCATGTGTGCCACAGTTATTAGCACCTTTGATGTTAATACTTTGTTCAACCCCCTTTTGCCAACAGTTCATCTGAGTTGAGTTGAAGGTTACATTTTTCTACAGTTTTAGTGTGAGAGTATGCTTCTGCAATAAAAAATGAATTTATTTGAAGGTTTTTAACACGTCTTAACCAATAATTATGGAGGGCACTGTAATTCTGCAGTTCCATCTCTACAGAGCAAATTTACTTTCTTTTCATTTTTGTTGTTGTTGTTGTTTTATTTGGCCTACAGATTGCTTCAGTCTCACCACCTTTACCAATTTTATTGTAAGACACAGCAGGCACCTGTTCTCAGCAAAAAAAAAACATTCCTGTACATCCACATGTGCCTCTTGCTAACCTTAGCAGCTAACAAGCTAGATATGGTTATACATTTTAATAAAAGTTGTCGAGAAGCAAAATTGAGCCAATAGAAGAACTAGCATTATAGAGATGGACACAAATGCTAATTTTGTTCCATGTCTGCCAGATATGTAAAGCAGCTGTTAGCATTAACGCCTTTACAAAATGAAATGCCAATGTTGTGTTTACAGCATGTTGCACTGCCCCCATGTGGCTAAAAGATCAGTTAGTGCAGCTTTAAAGTTTTAATCCAAGCTATGCAACATTAGTGTAGTTTCTAATTTACTTTAAAATCCCATGAACCAAAAATATTTGAGTGCCGTACTTCGTTACTGTCCACCTCTGGAGGTGTGTGGCCATTTGGAACAGCCTCTGGTTATCAGCTGAAGTAAAATATGGATTTCACAGCATGCTATCACAGAAATGAAGCAGCGGCAACTGTTTATGGCAGCTGAGAGGTTTCATTCCAGCAGCCGTGTCTGGACACCTCAGATTACGGGGTCCCTGCTCTGCAACAAACACGTACCGACACTTTAAAGGCCAAGCAAATGAGGTCAGCTACACCTACCCGTCTGTGCGCTAAATATGTCACCTCTGGATGCTCCGGCCGCTGACACTTGTAAATATCGGAGCATCTGTGGATCAGACCGATTACCCTCCTCACAGCTGGAGCCAGATTCCCTCCCACCTACATAATATTTGAGCAGTAATGAATCCGTGCTTACTCAACCTCTGGCCCACCCACATGCCTGCCACACTGGATAATGTGGTGTCTAATTTCTTGACAACAAGGGAAATCCTCTAATCCAATTTCCTGTTCTCGTGTGTTCTAGCTCTGTATCCATCTGCGTATAGGATAAAGCGTGGGACATACTCGCTGATCAACCCCACGTTCCAGCGCTCGGCGGAGGACGTCAATCTGCTTTTTGAGGTCAGTTCAGATCTTGTGGGGTCAGAGATGTGCTTCTTCTCTGGATGAAACATATGCTGGGACATCTGCAGATCACACATTTGTCTAAATAAAAATGAAACACTGTGTACCATTGTTGTGTTGCTAATCATTAGCAGAAATTTTAAAATATGTGTTTATCCAAAGGCTTCTGGACATTGATAAAAGCCTTTTTTTAAAATAACATCCTATGATGTCTTCAGCACATTTGGATACATTTAGATAACCCAACAAGTAACATCTTAGTTGTTTGCTTTCATCAGTGTCTCTCTGTTTCCCAGATTCTGTTGGCTGGAATGCAGATCCAAGGCGAGGAACACACCCTCCTGATCCCAGACAAGGAACTGGCCTCCCTGAGAAGCGTGGAGAAGCTGGAGGTCGTCTGCGAGGACGTCCTGCCCAAGAAGCTCTCCGACATCCGCCGTCTGACGGCCGAGCTCGTCCAGCGGCAGCAGCCTCTGAGCTGGCAGGACTTTGAGAGGACAGTGCTGACCTTAGTGTACACGACTCAGACGCTGGCTCGACTCACCAACCAGCACCAGAGAGAGCTGTGGACGGACACCTTGATCCAGCTGTTCCGAGCCCTTCAAAAAGACCTCAGGCCGTCTTGAGGAAGATTCAGAAGTTCTTTTCCCAGCTATAGCTCTTGTCTTTAGTTTTTTTCCCCAATTTCATGCAAAGTAACAAATGAATGTTTCACAAAAACAGCGAAACTCTCGACATTCACTTTGTCCAGAACTCTCAACAACATCTTGTCGTTTTCTTTTACTTGATTGGGTCGAGTCTCGTTATCAACTTAAACCACAAACTAGTGGAAAAGTTCATGTGTGAACTTTTTATCAGCTTCTCCGAGTTAAAGAGTGAACTTCTATCCTCAAGAGATCAGTGCAGTTCGCTCCTCTGTTCTACAGTGAAACGCTGCAGTACATGAGCTGTCAAACTGGAGGGCTTTAAAAGGTTCACTCCTTTTCTGTGGGTTCATTGTGGGAGACGAGTGTCCACCAGAAGCTAATTAAAAAATCAATTTGGGGTTCAGTTCCCACACTTGTAGTGTGAAGCACTGAGGTGTGACTTTACATACCACCAGATAGTGGACAAGTGTGTCTGAAAAATGGCAGCAGACTCTTCATCCCGTCTCCTCCTAATGTGTCTTTTACCAAACGATATCCAGAGTGGGGGTTTAGCCGATTACAGAATGGTATTCGATGAGCACAAATAATGCAATGCAGAGAGATATTCCTTCTACCCATAAACAAACAAACAAACAAAAGAACTCCATGACATTATGTGTCTTCAATGACAATCATTACAGAACAAAATGCAAAACAAACATGTCCATTCTGTTGGCAGCATAGTACGTTGTTTTCACCAACATGTCATTTCATTGACTACACATTATTGAAAAGTGATCCTATGATGTCTGCTCAACCCCTCTGAACCCCAAACCAGGTTTTTAAAGACATGTTGTCATTTAAAAATTGCCAAATTTGAACATAGAAACTGAAAAACGATCCTTGAACTACTCGCCTGTAAAGTGTTGTTCTGTACTTGATGTTCTTAAAATTGTGGCATTTCATCAAAATTACTTTAGTCTTCATGTTTCTTTCTTTTTTTTTTTTGTGCCAAAAATACAGCATTTGCTCTAACTTGATTCTAAAAAAGTCTGTGGCCCCCGATGTAACTGTGAAGTCATGAGTAGCTCAGCAGCGTCCAACAGTCACTTGACTAAAATTCAGGAACGTCTCGGCCGACTTGCATGCTGTGTTTACGCAGAACAGACAAGAGACAAGCACGGAAACTAAGATGAAAAGTAGAATACCTCTAATATGTAGAAACACCATTTATGTCCAATATTGGTGACACCTGTGGGCACTTGAAAAAAATGATGCCAGGTTGTTTTTTTAATTTTTGAAAAATAAATAATCAATAAAATTTCTCTTTCGTTTTTCCTTTCTTTCTAATTGATGGTATTATGACTGTTATACTGCACAACAGACATTTTTGAGTTTCCTCTCCTTCCAGCAATGTTTCCACAGAGGTGCAGGACTTTATATTGCTGTTAAAAACGAGTGCACAGAAGAAGATGACAGGAGCAAAGAAAACTGAAACTGCTTGAGGTTTAGAGGGTTAAACTTTACAATCAGCCCAACTGATGCAGCTCATGTCAGTTGCAAATTGTGCAGTGAGACAATAAGCAGAGGCAGTGATTTTAAGCACCTTTTATCCAAATACAAATATACAGACAGATTGTTCTGTTGGTTGAGCAAACACAGATAATCTCTGCACACTCTGCATCAATGCCAGGTTTCGACAGCGATGTGCCTTTAAACTGTTTTAACACAGATAATCAACTGACATGAAGGAGTAAAGTATATGTGACTTGCTGGATTTATGAAAATTGGTACATTTCATGTCCAAACACTGTTCAGTTATGGCAACTTCTTCTTCTCCTAATTTAAAAAATCCATCCTAAAGATAAAAACGATGCTTGCATACCTGTTATAAGTGATAGAGATACCTGTTTAAGCCTTTACATGCTGTCACAGAAACCATTCAGAGTAGCATATTGTGTTAACTCCAGCTGGACTTGTCAGACAGACTGCTGCATTAATTGCATCATTCCTCTCACCTCCTGAATGTGCACTCGCTTCCATCCCATTGCGACTCCAACGTGCGATCGTTTGTACGTAACGTGAAAATTAAATAAAGCATTTGAGCTCCGCGTATTCGCCTCATTAATCAAATGCATCCCAGTCGACTCGGATAAACTTCTCCAACTTCCGCATGTGTGCAGCCTTTACATTGGGACTTAATGAGAATGCACCGCATAAGTTTGCATCCTGACTTTGATGATCGCACTGATCTTTGACCTACTTTTGGGGGGAAAAAAAGAGGAAAATATACAAAATCTCAATGCAAAGTCACCTCCAACCCCTGCCGGTGTGTATATTTGATGTCATCAGATACCTTTAGAAGGCATTAGACGCTCTGCCGCGTTGAGAAAAGATTGCTCAGCTCATTTCATTTGCCGGTAAAAGCCTCTCTGAATGAAAACCGCAGATTTGTACTTAAGAGTCTGTGTACATCAATACCCTTGATTGCTCATTTAAGCAAAGCTGCAAAATGCTTGATAGATGTTTGCTTCAAAGCTACCCATCTCCCCACTCATTTTGGGGAAATAGGTACTTTTCCTAATAAGCTTTTTTTTTTTTCACTCAGCTTGGAGTGGATAGAAAGTATACATCTGCCTTGTGTTGTTTTCCCTCCTTGACTCAATTAGTTTTACATTTGCTTACACTTTTCGTTCATTTCCAGCTTTTCATCCAGTTTCCTGCTACCGAAATATCGCCAACGGCAACTTTCTAAAAAAACGTATATGATGATGGCAGGACTTTTCGTTTCTCAGCGTGTCAGCATTCACGCGGTGCCCGAGCCGCGGCGGCGAGGGACTGATTGATGAGGAAGTGAAGAAGACCGTAATGAGGAATTTCCTTCCAACACCGAGGATCAGCCTTTACCCTCCATGCACCGCTCTAATGATGATGATGATGAGTTTTGGGATGTTTCTGTCCACTGCTTGACAAGAAGCCGGGATATTGAAGAAAACAGTCGTGGAGCGTAACTTGACTTAAAGCCTCCATGTTTGAAACCTCCATGTAAGATCCTGGAAACAAAACCTGCATAAAATTGTGTTTTCATACAGTTTATTTGCTTAAGTTGCTTCAATTGTTTAATGTGCTTACTGCAGATGTTAAAGGATTAAAGCGTTGCCTTGTGGGTGTCTTTGCAAGCTGCTCAGTCCCCCTTTGTACACATGCATGACTGACCATTATATGAAAGTCATTAATTCAAAAAAAGAAAAAAAAAAGGATTTCTGATATTGTGGAATATTTGCTGAGTCAGTCGTTTCATTTTGCACCGCAACAACTCCAAATGTACAAAATATTAGGGACACACAACTCCTCGTGTTTAATTGTCATAAAATTAGCACCGCGTCTGCCCATCCCCTCCCCCTCTTCCATCTGCAATAGCAGTGTTGATTTAATAAGAAGAATTAGGGTTTTATGTGGATTATTGACTTATCAATGCGCCTCGTGAAAAATGAGTCTGTGATATTTTATCCATTTAGGGTTTCATCCCTAAATGTCATGTGGAACCATGTGCTGCATAATGCATGTTGATAGAGCATCACCAAGTGGCTGCAGAGAGAACTGCTGTCGTCATCAGAGCCTAGATGTCCTGACAGATTGGAGATTTATTTCAGCACGTCGGTGATATTTCTGCAAAATTAATGTTCTCGGTGAAAATACAAATGCCTCTTGTACCAGTTCCCACCTACAGCTGTATTATCTCTGCATTGGGGTATAATATGATGTGCAACCTGTCATCAGCGACTGTTCACAGATGGTGAATTTGTCTGAATGAGAAAAGACAATTTCCAGTGTAAATCAAGGAAGCTGATGTTATGTTCACATGTACCAACACCACATATCTAAAAAGCTGCTGTAACACTCTAAGCTGTTTTGGGACATGTTTTCCTGTCAGATTTTTACACCTCTTTGGAAACAGCACAGCCTTGGCGAGAAGAAGGGAGAACAAAAAAAAAAAAAGTTTTTAAGTTTAACTCATACAAATAACTCATACAAAAAGATTGATTATAAATTTTACAAAAAGATTCAAAAAAAATGAATCAAAGTGTACAACATTTCCCAAGTGCTCAGAGGAGGTAATCAATATTGACAGAAAGAAAATAAAATATGAATACCATATATAATATTTATATTTTTTACAACTCATAAAAACTACCCATTTCTTACACGACTCATCAGCTCTGGAAGATATTTCACCATGCAGAATGTATCTTTCAATAACTTGCCGACACCCTGCTCCTCTGTATATCTTCTTCTTTTTTTTTTTTTTTAATCATGCCACATGTATTTTATTGAGGAAGTCTGTTTTGTTTGGCTCCTAATCTCCCTCATTTGTTTCCGCACTTGCATTCCTACATGCGCCGTGTAAACACTGCCTGCAGTTCAGCCAAAGTCCCAACACATCTGTCATGTGACTGCCGGTCATGGCTTCTCAGTTGCACCAGTTGTTTTTCACTGGATCATATTTAGCCCAGCTGTTCATTTTTGGCGAATTGTTAAAAAAAAATTGAAGCTTAGATTTAGCTAAATTTACTTAATTTGTTGAAGGACCAGACAGTTAAGAATCTGATTATTCCTTCTGTGTTAATCATTTCTGACTCAGATTTTTTCATAAGATCGTGTCCCATTTAAACCAAACGTGGAATTTTGTGGTTCCAAGTGTTAATTATTCTGGCTTTCTCAGCAGAATACAAAAGCACCACAAATGTATTTTATATCTGCTTCATCTCTGACTTGTATTAAAAAATGGAATGATATTAATCAAAGGTGGAGTTTGCTTTTCAACTAGATTTTAACTTTTACAGTTAAACTATTTTTTCCCTCAAAAAATTAAGCAAAAGATATTCAACCTAAAACATATCTGAAATTTTCATCTTTACTCAAAGTAAATAACCAATATCTGCTCTACATGCTCACTAGGTGGCAGCATTTCCAACCAGATCTCTCTGATGTTATCAGTCCTCATCTTGTCTTTTGTTATTGACTGAGCAGATGTCAGGAGGACCGATGGGTCAGACGGGACAACGAGACTCGACTCGTGTTCTCTTCTTCCCTCGTGTGCAGTGTGCTGTTTTGTATTTTCGCAAGACTTCTCGCCGAGCTGTTAGAAACATCACAACATTTCTCCCTTTGTGCTGACACAAAGCGTTGTAAGAAAACCAACAACGTGGCACTTCTAATTTGATTTCTTTTCGGGCCGTGTTTGTGTTTGAGGTGGCTTAATTAGAGCCGAAATCTTGTCAAAACTGGAATGTGTCTTTTTCCGGGGTAGAAATATTCTCTGATCACCTCCAGCTGAATACCCAGTTGTTTTAACTCAAGCTTATCAGCTGCATATGCTTTTCCCCCCACAGCTGTCAGGCATATTTTCATGCTTCAAGTCTCACTCCTGCAGGCAGAGAGGGATGAGACATCACAATGTGTCACATATAAACCCACTGTGCTTTTCGGCACCAAATTAAACAACTCAATACCTTCGACCATGTGGTTTATAAAAGACAACCTGCTGCAGTAAAAACGTCTGAAAAGGTCGATTTTTTTGATCCTCGTGACTGCAAGTCAGATGACTCGCGGCGTAACTTGGCGGATATTATGAGAAAATACTCGGGGATCTCGATCGCAGCCATCAAACACTCCGGCCGCACCATTGAAAACATTCCTTCGAATAAAAGCAGCCTCTTTGAAGATCTCTTGACACGATAGGTTCATGAGGAAAACATAGCTTTTATAAGCAAGCTTTTTTTTTTCTTTTCTTTTTATTAGGCAAATCACTGTCTTTCCAAGCAGGAATTAAACACAGAGTGAACATCCAGATGTACGAAAGCAAGCCGGGAGGTGATTTATGAGCCGTGGCCGCAAACAGGGTGAGGTCATCGACATCTGCCCGTCAGCTACTGTCAAACCAGTGTCTCAACTTGGCGAGTTTGGGAGATTTTCTTGCTAATTCGACGGACACCACCCTGCATCGTTCGGCGTTTAAGGTTGCATGATAGCAGCTCGTCATTAGAAACCACATGTCGAGGAGCAGCTCTTGGTCATTCCTGCAGCCCTGTTATTCCAATGTGGCTAATGTGGCGTGTATAAAAGAGAGAGATGGTGCCGAGGTGGGGGCTGGATGGATGGATGGATGGATAGATAGACAGAGGTGGAAGTCGGGGAGTGGGATAACTCATAACAGGAGAGCCAATTACACAGCATGAGCGAGCAGGCAGCCTCCTCAAAACAGCCTCCTGCTCTCTCTCTCTCTCTCTCTCTCTTTCTCCGGTTTCCAGGAATCAACACGGATTTTCACAAAAACATCACAACAGCTGGGAGACCGTCAGGGAGAAGCAATGTTGTGTGGATAATAACACTCCTGATACATTCACAATTCCAATCCTTTTGAAAATTATCGCCGCTGCTCCTCCATGTGCTTTATCTTATCGTCTTATTCAGATCACACCGGTTCTCACAACCATTCGGGATGATATCCAGCGTTCCCACCGCCATCTTCCCTTGGCCGTAGCAGAATTCTTGATAAGGGGAAGGGAAAACATTGATAGGCCGTGGGACGCAGGCTAATGCTCTCTTATCTTTCCAAACATGATCGAGCGCAGTAATGAAGAGGTGCTGGATTCGCATGGGAGTTCTGGTATGTTGTGCTTCAACACGGCTCCCCAGGTTCCTAATTTGATTTGACACGGTGCAGCCGAGCCACAGGTGGAGCCGAGGGAAGGCACATAAAAGATAGTGCTGCCGTGTGGATTCTGACTCTCTGAAGATTTAATTTTGAAGGATGCAGCTTGAGGATGCCAATCAGTCTGCATGAGGATTGTTTGAAAGCTGCCCTAATCGATATTTTCATATTAATAAGGAGTCAGATGGTAACCTGTAATGTGAGCGGGGGTCACTCATAATGATAGACCCTGATGAAACAGCTCTATGGTTCCCTTCAGCTTGATGAAGCAGTTTTACAACGTTCAGTTCTTTCTTGTGGTTTTAGGGCGCTCAGCTTTACTGTTTTGGTTTAGTCACACCTACTCTCAGAGAAATCGTTCCAGAATGCACACCAAGAAAAGCTCGGATTAAAGTCCCACACCTGGCTTGACTGAAGTTGGCAAGTCGGTGGCAGTTCCAATAAGGTCAGTTCAAGGTCATGTAATCAGGCTATTTCAATACAGGCTCAAGTAGTCGGGATAACTGCTTGTGTGCACGTTATTCTTAAGCAACCCATGAACATGGATCAAACTGATCTATGATGACAAACAGCAGTGGTACAGAGATCGCAGCCACCAAGATTAAATCTTGGTAATACCTTTAAACAGGATAAGAACAGAAAATCTGTAGGTTTAATTACGTCCTGCACAAAAATAAAGTTGCAGTTTTGATGAACTGTTGATGTAGCGGTTATTTCTATTGGGGTCATTTAGATTGAGTCTTATTTTATGTGGCATAAGTCTAAATGTTTAATGTTACATAACACATATTTGAACATATATTTCAGTCTACATCTGATCATTTATCACTGTGTAATCTACTGAAGTTATCCTTTATTTAAGTTCATTTTCTGTAAACTTCAACTTTTGGACATATATAATAAAGTTCAATAATCTGGCAGCCCACTGGAAAGTCAGTGGTGAAATCTTGGCTTTCCATCAGGTCAGTATTATAAGAACTCTGGTTAAACAACAATTCAGGCTTATTGTGACTGTTAGCCTGACCTGGACCAGGTTTGTTTCCAGTGTACCTAAGCTTAAGCTTTGTTGAACTGGCTTAGTGGAACCAAAATAACCTGAGTAAGTCAGACTGACTGGAATAAGCCTGACTTTTTTTGACCCCTGGTTTCCAGCCACAACAGGCAGATGTTTTCTAACTCTTTCATAAACCCACTATCCAATGTACCCCACACCAAACTCCAGACAGAAAAAGTTCCTGAGTATTTGTTGCTAAGAGCCATATATTTCCTGCAGTCGTTGGTGGAGACCAAAACTGAGCTAAAGAGGGTAAATGTTTGACGAACACTCATCAGGTGGCCAGAAACAAACTACAAATTAATGCTAATGTTGCGTCATATATGCAATATTTATAGGTGGGCAAGGGCTGGCGAACCTGGTACTTTATGAAATAGTGACAATATTCTGTTTCCCACTTGTTTGTCTCGACTGTTTTCTCTTGATTTGTTCCCATTGGTCGTCTCTGTGTATTTGTGCCTTGGTTGACCACCTGTTTCTCATCCCAGGCTGTTACACACCTGAGTGTCATCCACCAATCACCAGCTGCAGCACTTAAAGCCCAGTTCATCACTCCACTCCTCGACAGATTGTTCTGTCTGCTCCTATGGTGCATTGTTTCCCCAGCTCTCTTTCTAGCGTTTTGCAATCAATCTAACCCACAGTTTTGTAATGCCTCAGGTTCCAATCTCCTCCTGTTGTCTTCTTGGCATTTCCCACCACCAAGCTCCAGTCTGCTCTCTCACTGTGTCAGACGGCATGTTCAACCTCCTCACTTTCCAAACGGTTAGTCAGCCAACCATCAAATGTCATGTACTTCAGGATTCCCACACCGTCCACTCACCTGCAACAGGCCTCTCATCTCCAATTCCAATCCCCTGGCTTACCCACCATCTCAAAGGCTGTTTGCAATAAAACCATTACACTGTGTAACAGAGTCTGCGTTCTGCATTTAGGTCTGAAAGAGCCATTAACTGTAACACTTAAAGGTGATAGTATGTCAGTGTTTTGTTCCCATGTAGCTCCACTGCCCAGACATGGCCAGAACAATCCGTTATTGTTGCTTTTAAAATAGGCTGCGGTACAAGCAACTAGATTTCAGCACAAATGTGAAAGTCCTCTATTTCCTTCGTGCAATACAAGCGTCTTGGCGGACGGCCGAGACAGCAGTAAATTCACATTTTAAATTGTCACACTTGCTGGAAATGTTGGCCTTGACAAATGGCATTTTCCATTTCATGTCCTCCGACAGCTCTTTGCCTCGTCCTTTACAGGATTAAAACGGGCATTTTAAACAGAGTGAAATAACAACAGAGCACCGTGTTCGGATTGTAATGCCTTTCAGATGTGCTACAAGTGCACATTATCTTGAGTTATAACGAGAGTCTGCTGATTACGTCGAAGGTCTATTGTCGTGCTCGAAACCTCGGCTAATGAAACGTTGTGGCTCAGGGGAAAGAGAGCGAGACCCAAAAAATCAGTGGGGTTCAAAGCCATCCTCGACCCCAACCACCCTGTAATTGAAAGCTTGAAGAATCTCGACGCTGCACCACATGACCACTAAACTATTTTTTCCCGATTCCTTGTAATGAATCCTTGTGTATAGCGGCATTATCAGGCATGCTTTTGATACAAACTCTCGTAAAAAAAAGTTTCACAGCCCTCTGATATGCAGAATTGCGGGCTGCAGAAAAGCCATGCTCCTCATATAGCTCTGCAAATTTGAAAACTTCTCCTGGCGAGGGGTGTTTGAACGAACGAAGACAGACCCTGGCGGGAATCCATCGAACCAGCCTGTGTGAGTAACGAGAGAACAGCTTTAGAGGTGGACTCAGGTAGTAATCCATCATGTAAACACAGCGAAAGATTTGATTTTCTTTCAGATTTCCCAAAATGAATGTTTGTTGATACTCAGCCGGGCTTCTGTTGAACCCGGCGATCGGCGGTTAGCGCAACAGCAGGTGGCCGGGACTCCAAGCGGTGAATGAATTCAGCTCAGCGTGACTCGATTCAGGCACATTTTTTTCCTGTTTAGAGAAGTATTAATCATTAAGACCGGGGCGATCAGTTCGCTGTCGGCTTTGTTTTAACTGTAGCTGCTTTCGCTGGAGGTTGTGCTTCAGCATAAACACGCTCAGGAAGCGTCAGAAAAGGGGAATAGCAGAGTTTGCTTCTTGCAGAACAAACAGCAGTAGTGCAATGTTTGCCTCCGTGCGCCAGGACTTGAGCCAGCTCACCAGAGGCCGCCTGCCCGCCCCATTATGTGTTTGGTGTCAAACTGACTGTGAAGAAGTATAAGGGGCCCCTGGGAGTCGTATACCAACTCACACTTTGCTTACGCTCTCATTTCTCCACCGCCTGATTTGTATCTCATCTGTATACACTCGTTGACGTATAATAAACTGTGCTGGCTAATGCCCTCGTCCTCACCCTCAAGTGTTCCAGCGTCATTGCTTCCAATCCCAACTTTTAGACGTGGTTTTGTTTTCTTCTACAGAAGAGGAAACATGTTTACGAGAAACAAATGATAGAAAACAAAGACAACAAAGATTCACTGGCCTCTAGTTGCATTTTACGACAGTCCAATTTAAGGAAACAGATGTGCGTAGTCATAAAGTGGCTCAGCAGATGCTTTTAGTTTGGAACTTGGACAGCAAAGCTCAACACACACACTGACATGTGAGATCTTTTTTTTAAATAATAATTCCACACCTTTTTTTTTCCACAGTCAGATCGACTGAACTTTTAACCTGATCGTCTCGGTGACTGGACAGGTTGGGATCTTCTCTTCCAGGAAAATCTATAATTGATGTTTGATGAGCTCAAGAATGCGTTCCTTGTGGGCATTCCTCTCAAAACACCAGCATATATGGTCGCATTCCTGCAGAAGTTGTCTGTCATCTGCCCTCCCGACCAAATCCAGCCAACTTTGCCCAGGAAATCCATGTCTGGCTGCCGTGCCAGGGCTGCCCGAAAGTCGCATAGCAGCTTTCAAAGAGAACGTTAAAAGACAGACACATGCTTCTCATCTCTAATTTAATCTCCATGAGCAGCTTGCATTATCAAACATAAACAAGAAAACCAGAGCTGCTTATGTTAGCTGGCTGAGTAATTAGCATAAGTTTTAAGCACTGACCCCATAAACACTGAATTTCATTTAAATTTTTTCAATAATGCTGTGCATGACTGGCTTAGTTTGCAATGTCATGCATATGCAGAAATATGCAATCAATACGTCTGTATCATAGATTAATTGGGCAGTTCTTAACCTAAAAATAAAACAACTTTCCTACATAAAGCCACCATACATTTTTGTAGGTGAAACACATATACGGTGACTCAACAGTATGTCTTACGTGCTGTTGTTGTCCAGTTCCCTCATGGCACACTAAAAATAATTTTAAAAATAAAATAAAATATATAAATTACTATCATTAAACACATTATATAATCCAATTAAAAAAGACCCGATAAACTAAAATCAGGTGAAAATAATTAAATCTGAAAACTGGCTGCAGCATGTTTCCAGCTTTTTCCTACAAGTCAAGTTCTCTTCAATTATAAAGCACATTTAAAACAACAACAACAACAAAGTGCTTTCCATTAATCCCAGATTAACTATACAAATTTATGTGACTAAAAAAGTAACAACCAACAAGATCACAGGAGACAAAGAGCAGGTTGGTGAGATCAGAAGCTCACAGCTCCAGAATCCTGCAGGACAGAGATTTAGAAACACAAACTGCAGAAGAGACAAGACAAAGTCAATAAGACACTGTAGTTATACTTTACATTAAGCCTTGATGCTCTGACATCTTGCATCTTCACCTTTCATTTTGCAGCTCCGTTCCGCTGTTCCTCCTGCTCATGGCCTTTATGGAAACCTCCTTTGTTTTCTGCCCAAAAATATTGCCTTTGCAGGCAAGCAAACAACAAACAGGAATAATATTTGCCACGCGCTCCCTACTGCCGGGCTCGGATTCATGCTTAATGCAAGCCAGAGGTTCCTGTTGTGCTGTCTGCAGCTTCAAACCTCTGCTCCTAATGTGCACATCACGACTCCATGTCTTGGCTCTGTTCAGTTTGTGTGTTTGGCAAATGTCAGTGGAAGCTATGAGGCCGCTGGAGTCTTTATTGTCTCCCACAGTTATGCTTGTGGGCAATTGTCTTATATAAGAGTAAATATGAGTGAAATTTGTCAAGGCTCCAGCCTGGCCTCCTCCCTTTGCCTGGGTTTCTGTTGTTTTTTTTTTTTTTCCAGTTTCTTGTGTATCCCATTGGTCCCAAGCTGTGTCGCTCTCTATATTTTTGTGTGTCTGTCTGAGTGTGCAGTTCCGCCTCCTCTACTGCCTGATTACCTGCACACCTGAGACTCACCAGCTCCTCACTATACTCCCTGCCTGACTGCTTCATTTGTCATCATATTGCTCGCACTATAGCCAGAGTTCTTAGGTAAGTTGCTCTCTTGTTGTTTCTAAACCTTCCAGTGACATTGTTGTCTCTGTGCTTCAACTCATCCTGCAGTTTCACCGTCAGCTGCCCAGTTTAAACTTCCACACCCAGACAAACCAGATGGTACAACCATCGTCTACTCCTCAGACTCCACACTGAACCAGCCTATTCTTCTCTCCAACAACTAACTATAAGAAGACTCAAAAAAATTACCCACTGTCCATCCTATATTTGTAGAAATCTTGAACCTTTTCTATCTCTGCCTGGTTCCTGAGTCCAGCTCTTGGCTCCACTTTCTACAAACTGTAACCGAAAATATGGCCAAATAAAAACAACTGGTTTCTTTATGGGGCTGCAAGGTGGAACAGTGGTTAGCACCGTTGCCTCACAGCTAGAAGATCCCCGGTTCGCGTCCCTTTTAGGACCTCTGCGTGGAGTTTGCATGTAGCGTGGGTTCTCTCTGGGCTCTCCATCATCCTCCCACAGTCCAAAAACATGCTGAGGTTAACTGGTGATTCTAAATTGGTTGCTTGGTTGTCTGTCTCTAAGTGTAGCCCTGTGATAGACTGGTGACCTGTCCAGGGTGTCCCCTGCCTTCACCCTGAGTCGGCCATGACCCTAGTGAGGATTAAGCGAGGGTAGACAATGGATGGATGGTTTCTTTTACAAAAAAGGGAAATTGTATTAACATTTTAATAGTATTCATTTACACATTAAGTCTACAATGATGACGCTTGTTCACATAACACACATAAGCTCCAGTAAGAGGGCTAAAAACATTTTTAGATCATATTTCCAAAGTATACGCCAGTATTTTCGATCTGTATAACTGGCATTTGCAACCATTAAACAATATGCTTTCGTCCATCTAAGTACTGATGTTCCTGTGCAACTAAACTGCATCCTCATTTACATTTTGGAAGAATTTCTCACCAAAGTTAAGACGTCAAGTCCATGTAAGGAGGATGGAAACACAAGACAACAACAGGACTTTCATTGAAGAAAATTATTAGATCTCATCTTGCATCTTAGACTTAAGTTTTATTTTTACTAGGTTGGATTTGGGCACCAAAACTACATGGTTAGATTTAGGAAAAGGAACAGTTCGACAACATGTTTGAAGCCTTTCTTTCTGGCCTACCAGGATGATGAGTCCAACTCAATCCAATATGTAAAAGAGTTGTTTGGCTCAAAAGAACCAACAGTAAAGCAATAAAATAAATGGCACAGATGCATTGATTTGAATTGTATTTGTGTCAGATTATACATTTCCCTTAAATTGTAATTGAGAACACTTTTCAATTGAATTTCATTTTTGGGAGACAGCTCTGGATCTTCAGGCAGCTGTTGCCTCTGTGATAATTCCTCAAAGGTAAACGCTCTTTATAGGAAGTGTGACTCCCGCTGAACTGAAATATTCCCCAAAGGTTTCTTCTTCCTGCTTGTGCTTTGTTCTTGCTTCCTCGACACCTCTACCCTCTTATTTGTGTCTACTACTTTCATCTTGTGCAGACAAAACAACAACATCAGCGCAACCGTGATTACTGTCCATGCACTTGCTCTGTAAGTGCCATTGTAATCACACGATGAAAGGAAACTAGTTTGCTGACTTGCATGCATCAAATCTACAGTACCTGCCACGAGACTGTAAGGTAATACACTAAAGTAACAGCTCCCCGTCTGTAGGGATGGACTCACATGTGGCAGATGGTTGTTCGACCCAATCTGGGTTCTAGACAATACTGTCCACCACACACACTCCCCCTTGGGAAACTGGGCCCACAGGTTAATGCTGACCTAATCAATCAGAGCCTCGAATGGAATTAAGTGGGAGTATTCATGATGCTTCACTCAACCAATTACGACTATTCATCTGCTCGGAATGGAGGTGGCCCCATGGCATTCACAGGGTCGAACTAATTAAACATCCTGCCGCTGCCCTCCTACTCATTTCCTTAAAGCAGCTCCGTGGTGATTGGGGCGGGACGGCTGTTTTGGTTTTAGATGTGCACTGGGTTTGATTATTGATCCGGACCTGGAGTCATCCCCGCTCGAATAGTTAAGGGTGGAGGAGTACTCAAGAAAATTGGGAGTGGCAGGTCACGGACCTTGTTGTAATTGAATTGTTGTGAGGCGGACCAATCGACCAACTGCTCAAAGTGATATAAAGTGGAGGAGGGGCCAGTCAGAGTGAGGACCAGTGAGTGGCTACCATACTTTAAAGATTTGTCTTGGAGCTGGAATTAGAACCTGACAGATGACGGGCGGGTCTGGGTGTGTTTGTTTGCGCCAAATTTTTGAATAGCTTCCAAGTTCCAAGAGTTACCTTCATTTTCACCCCCTCTTTGCTCACATATGTTTATAATCGGTGCTATAATGAGTCTCTTCCTCATGACGAAGCAGGACTGACCTTGGATGCAGCAGCAGCAGCAGCAGCATCTTGAACAGAATGAAGTCATAGCTCTACAGCATAATCTTCTCCCCAAGCACTTCCACTTTCAAACTTAGAGGGAATTACACTCAGCACTGTGAGGGATTCAAATCAGAATTGATAGAGAAAGTGGAAAATTTGATTACCAGCTGCTCAAAAATGCTGCATTACCTTCACGCTGCAGTGCCACTCTGGCAGAAGAAACAGAAGATTCCTGGGCTGTAATGAGAAAATTTGTTACAACTCAAAAATGATCCTGCAGATCTTATTGCTGGCCCTTATTTGGTCGAGGATAAAAATATCGTTTTCTAGCAAATTAGCACCAGAAAATATGAAACATTCAGGAACCAACTGTGATTTATTTTTCCAATACAAACTGATTGGATTTGAAAGGACAAATAGAAAAAATGCCTGAGATTATTTAAATGTGCTGCAGACTTCCAGCAAGCACAGCAGTATTGCTAATCACAGCAAGCAGTTATTCAGATGATACAGTCTTACTGCCAGGCAAATTGATTAAACTGTCCAGGCCTCAATCACTGTGTCACTCAGGGTTTAATTGGCCTTTTGATGCCCTCAGGCTGAAATAAAGGCACAAATAAACACCAGGTACTATAGAATAGAAAGCACAGCAGCCACCTGCACGACTTAATTCAGTATAAAATGGTGCATTCTATAGATGGCTTTTACTAAATCAGTCAAGGTTTATTTGAAAAGCTAAGTGGAAAAAAGAGGCAGAAACAGTAAAACATTCACAATTTAAAGCTGCATTAGTTAAGGCAGATGAGAAAGATCGATATCCACAAGTCAGAGAGTCTTTAGTCAAAGACTTAGTGGAAGTGGAACTAATTGGGAAAGTAGTTACTAGCGGGTGTAATGATGTTATATTTACCATCTTAGCTTACAATTAAAGCAAGTTAATGTTCACTAAATACAAGTACAGCTGAAGGTAATGGCAATGTCTTTAGTGCTGTAGGTATTTTAAAAAAGGACATTTTAATCTAATATTGGAACTAATGGGAGTTAATGCTTTCAGCCATTAGCTCTTTCTAGCAGTTTTTTTGCACTTTTTTTTTCCCACTTTGGACTCACTTTTTACTGTAATATAAAGTCCTGCACCCCCATAGAAAGAGCACAGTCATGGCTAGAAGTAAAGGAAACTCAGTATGTCTGCTGTGCAGTATAAAAATGTTACGCCATAAATCCATCCATCCATTATCTATACACCGCTTAAACCTCGCAGGATCCTGGAGTCTATCCCAGCTGATTCAGGGTGAAGGCAGGGGACACCCTGGACAGGTCACCAGTCTATCACAAGGCCACACTTAGAAACAGACAACCAAACACACTCACATTCACACCTACGGACAATTTAGAATCACCAATTAACCTCAACATGTTTTTGGACCATGTGGGAGGAAGCCGGAGAACCCGGAGAGAACCCACGCTGCACGGGGAGAACATGCAAACTCCACACAAAAAGACTGACTCTTCATACTGTATGTGACTAGTTAGATTCATTAGTTTCTGTTGCCTCCTATCTGCTCTGTGTAAACACAACCTGCAGCTTAATAGTTCCTGATTTTTTTTTCATGCTTTTTACATAATGTGGTTTCTGCAAAACCCTTATTTTTGGCAGATTCTTACATGAGACATGTAGAACAAATTGGTTTTGATTAAATACCACAGTTTGGGGTTTCAGAGGGTTAAGGTTTCTACACAGTGTTTACAATTCAAGCAGACAGAAACATGAGCATCTTAAAATTTCATGGCGATCTGTTGAATTGTTGTTGAGAAATTTCCTTTCAAACCGTCAACATCTACGTGATGGTGGTGCCAGAGCAAAGGTCAAGACATGAGCTAAAGTCCTCACGATCCCTCCTTGAGGGGACATAAACGTCTGCACAAAATCCTGCGCTCATCCATCCAATAGCTAATTTCTATTTTGGAGTCTGAACTTATGGAGGACCTTTTATTGACAGCCACATCACTCGAGTGACTAAAAGCAGCTAAAGGTTAAAGCTGCGTTCATTGATTATTTTTTCTTCACTTGGAAGCAGAAGAACAAAACCCAACATAAACATTATTACCTTGTAAAATTTTCATAGCGAACGTGCTTGAAAACAATTGCTGTTCTGTACAGTTTGCACATTTAAAACCAGAGGCGGTAGAGAAGAGTAATTAAGTACCATAAATAAATGATGATGTAGTGTTATAGATGAAGATAAAACTTTATTGATCCCAGAGGGGAAACACACAAGCTACTTACAGCATCAGATAAACTATATAAAGTGGTTTAGTCATCTTTACCAGCTCCAGCATTAAAGTAATGAACACATGAATGCATTAGTACCAAAGTATACATCTAAATGCATGACTTTTACTTGTTATAAAGTATTTTTAAACTGTGGTACTTTTATTTAACCATAAGATCTGATTGCTTCCTAGAGGTCAAGCCAAGAGGAAACTAAATGAACAAACAATATATTCCACAGCAAGTTGTGATTGGACTCTAAGTGAGTGTTACGTTTCAGCACTTTTCAGCTAATGCAATGTCTGCAGAGTGTATACGCAAACTCGCAAACATCATCCATCACGATGAGTAACAACTGGGGCCAATTGAGGCTCTTTACGATGAATTAAAGCTAATTGAATTCTCGTACGCTGATGACAGAATGCTTTCAGACGCAGATTTATTTTGAGATTAGTCACGCTCGTCAGTTCACCCCTGACCTCGGGAAGCATATAAAACAGCAGGAAGTTTACACAGGCCCCAATTTATAAGTGATGGGTGACACAGGGCCCATATATCCGCCCGGTTCCTGCCGCCCAGGCACTCTAATCTGATAAATGGACCTTTTGTTTCACATGAATTTATACGTCATGTGGATGTAGCTGAGCTCAGTATATATATATTTACACTGAGTCTGTGTCACAAGGTTGGAAAATAAATAAGAATGGAATCATGGAAATCCATAAAATGTGAGCATATTTTATTTCAGACTGGAAGCGTTCTGTGTATACAGTCGAGGCTAATGTGGAGGAAAAGCAGAACCATGACATTATACTGATGTGAAACAAAGCCTCAAATTTTTTGGAATGGCAGTATCTCTGGCAACACATTGAGTTTGGAGTGGAGCCTCATAGAGCTTCTAGTGTAATAACAGCTGCGTGAAATCGGCTTTTATCTGGTAATGATACAGATAACACATTGTTAAATTCGACATCTGCTCAATACAAATTGGAGTTCCGTTCATTCTTAAAGCTGCAACACAAACTGTGACCAGTTGCTGGAATATTTCTTCCATTTTACAGTGCAAAGAGGGCAGTAGTTGACACAGAAGGGCAAGAGTGTCTTTTTTGAGCGGTGTATCCACTAAGTGGTGAGCCTGCGTAGTGTTCAATAAATAATACAAATGTACTGCTGTGCACCAGGAGTTACAAGGCCAGGACACACTGAGAACATGACCTACAAGCTGAGACATAATTTGAACCTCTTCTTGTACTATATGTTTCCCCTCCACAGGTGAATGGCTTTCATGGGTGTCTGGGGGCCGGTTGGTGGAGGGGATTGGCAGGTGAAGGTGAAGGGAAGAAAGTCTGCGGGTCCTCTGGGGCCAGATAATTTGAGGTGGGTATCTGGGAACTGAACGTTCACGGTTCACGGTGAGTGGTTGCCGGGATTGCAACTCCGTGGGGAGGTCTTTGGCGTGTCAAAGGGTTTGCAGCCACCTTCCAGGTCCAACACATGGGAACTGACATCATGCATCTGTGTCTAATGCCAGGGTTGGGTAAGGGATACGTCTTGACCCCTGGCCTTTGGTGAAATTCAGCCATTCGTCACGCGTCGCAGGACCAGGGGCTCCGGCTCCTGGCACATCTGTTCATAATGCAGGTAGCGTGTGGGGGCTGCAGCTTCCGTGAATCCAACCAATCTGCTGATGTATATAAATTGATGGCAGTTGAGCCATGTGCTTCGAGAGAGACCCTGGCTCTCAGGCTAATGAGGTTGTATATCCTTTGAGTTTTACCCACACTGAGGCAGACAGCACTCACCTTTGAACTGAGAGAAATCCAAAATAATCTTGATGTCTCGAGAGATATTTTAAAATAATGCTTGTTTTATGCACAGAGGTTCCATCCATCTTCACAATTCAAACAATGCCATGATTGTTGCAAAGTGTCCCATTTAGCTGTCCGCTGGTGTTTAAAATAATTGCGAAAAGGAGCCTTGAAGGGAACTTCAGTTGTTTACATTGTCCAAGATGAATGATGCTCACTCACTTTTGCTTTGTATGTGTTACTTTTTGTATGGTTTTCCGTAATGGCAGACTCCTAAATACTCTCATCGTGCTGGTCACAGAACAGAAAACATTCGTCAGGTGCTCTTAGGCAGACCAAGGATGGAGGTTACTGCATATTAAAAGCCTTTATTTACTGTAGCTGAACATATTCGGTAAAATACTGAGATTTTCACCTAACAGCTATTTTCTTACCAGCTTTTCCCACCAGACCACCTCTATTACTGGCCGAAACCAGTCTGCATTTAACCAAAATGCCCAATGACTAAAAAAAGGATCATAATGTTGTAACCAATGGGTGACATATTCAAGTATTTCTGCCACTGTATACATAGGTTCAGCTAAAAATAGAAAGGGCTGAGTTGCAAAAAGTCTGATAAATTGCCTAAAGCAATGTCACTTGAGTCAGCATCAGTTGGGGCCGAAGACTACAATTTTGAAAATGAGAGAAACCTGGGAGAGTAGGGTTGGAAGCACTGCATGTAAATAAAGATGGATGACGTTAGTGAAAAACAGATTTAAAGCACAGTGTGGTTGCTCTGGCCATCTTGGCAGTGCCAGACTTTTGCAAAGTCCCAGTTGATGCAGAAATGAGCAAAATAAAAGTGGAGGGTCAGTGGAGCTGAGCCGGGCCATGGAAAGTACTATGATGGTCTTGCCATTAATTCTGCATATGCATTAACTTTAATTATAAAAAAATGTTCCCTTCATTAGGGCTGCCTTGACAAAAATAAATTCAACTATAAAGGCCAAAATACGTTTTGTGTTTCAGGCTGTACACGTGTTTATTTCCACTGTAAAGTCAGGCATTTTAACATAACCATCTATTAGGATTGACTTGCTTTTGGAGTCAGCCTCAAGTGGCCATTTGAGGAAGTGCAGTTGTTGTCACTGCCATGTTGGCTTCATTTCACTGGAAGTTGCCCCTTGATTAGAAATAAATGAGCTCACTGGACCTCTGTAGTCCACTTCTTTTCTCTGCTTGAGGCTATCGGCTCAAAAATGCTGCATTAATTGCCACTAGTATGACACACCCATATGTCCAGCCAGACCATCAGCTGTTGTTTTGCATTGTGGGTAATGTAATCACCATAATTTATCTGATGTCAGAGACGATATTTCTGGTTCTAGTGAGTCATGAGTCTGACAGAGCTATGGGGTGTAATGCTAAAGCAGTTTAATGCTTTTTTTTTTAAGATTCTCTAGAGTTACTACACGCAAAACTGATGGGATGCTCTGGCTTTTCATTCTTTTGTGTACATTCCACCAGATTATGGGGCCCATATTTCACACATTTTCAGGACTTATAATTCTACTTTTGGTGTTTACTAGAATATGCTTAATAGAACAGAATAGAAGACTTTATTGATGCATGCTTTAATGTTTGAAAAACATTATTTTTGTGATGCTGGACATTACAACAGCATTTCTTTTCACCCTCTGCCTGAAATGCCCCTTAAGATCCCGAAAAGCCCAGTCGAGTCTGATTGGTCAGCTGGCCCGATGAAAGACAGGCAAAGTTAGTTACATATAGTTACTCTGGATGTGAGTACAGTGTGGCGTAGTGAGATTAAATAAAGGTTGGTGGAGCTTTGAGCAAGTGGTTGCTGACAACCCCACCTTGGGAATTTCACCCAAGGAATTGTTTCCACCCCTGGCACAACTACAGAGGCACATAGGTCAGTTACACTATGAAGTAGGAAACATGGTTCAGTGAAATTACAAGCACTTTAATAAACAATTAGTTAAAACACATCAAAGACATTCATACCAGTAATCCGTCTTCAAACCGAGTAAACCGGTTTGAAGATGGACTTACCTAGTTGTTCAGTGAAGTGATTGTAATTTCACAGACCTTAAAAATCAGGGGAGGTGGTGTAAATCTCATGACAGGCTTTACTTATATCCGCAGCAGGTCTCAAAGGTGAACAGCCTCTGGCACGTTGGACCGAGGCAGGTAAGGGAAGTCGGCATGTTGGATCCATAACTTCAGGACAAGAATCAGCCCAAGCAAGGACATAATTGCAGATTGCAAAGAAGTTGCTTATTCTTTGTTTAAGGCCAAAACTAGCTGCTAGGCAGGTGTTGTGCAAATGTGTTACATGATGACGTAAATAAGTAATGGAAGAAAAGTCTGGACTTAAAGCCTGACAGTAAGCAGCTCTGTTTTCTGTAGGTGAGAATAACTCAGTTTGGCCTGGACTTTGAGCTTTCTAAGTTTGCAGACCTTTGACATGCACAGAAAAATATACAACAAACCAAAGGACAAAAACTCAATGGCACACTATGGACTCTTCAAAACTATTCCCACCAATAATGGTTTCTTGTGCAAAGACATGCAGCACCAGCAGAAAATCTGCTTCTTCTCAATTTCACATCTCGGTCAAAGAGGTCAACCAGTGATTGACACCAGGTCAGTGATGGACAGCTGACCCCTGACCATTAATGAGGGCTCAATCGGACAATCATGACCGTTCAGAATTGACACTGACATGATCTTCTTAAAGCTGGAAACGTCCACAGAATATATATAACCATCAACCACATTGACCACCGCAGTGGCAACTATTGAGTGACCTTGTTGCTCTGAGCGGATCGAGAAAGAAAAATCCCCATTCTGCCTGATTGAAATTCCTGGAGTAGCTGCACGGATATCTGAAGTCCTCGCGGTGATCCACAGTGACAGTCAAATTACAGGGATTCAGATGGAAAAAGATAAGAAATATCAGCCCTCCCTCAAGCAGTTTTTTTTAAATCTCCGTCTCTATCCTAAACTAGATCTGCTTAAGACATGTAAATTGCGATAAATGCTTCTGGGGTGGAGTGTGCTTGTTGCAACAGGCTTTGTCTTTACCTTTCAGAAGATTTCTTCCAATTGGTTTGCTGTATCTCATCAGTATCAGTGAGCGAGGCGGTTTACAACCCAGATCTTATCAAAGTTTGTAGTTACAGTCCAAATCAGCCTCACTGCTTATCTGAGAGTTTGTCTGGAGGTTAAACCATTGTGTTTCTCACACAAGGGAATCAACTCAGGCAAGAAAAACAACTTTGACCACGTAACACTATCGCATATCAGGGATTTTAAATTTTTTTTATTGTGTGTGTGTTTTCACATGCATACTTTTGTTATTTCTTTCCTGCTTCTGCACCCCAAAGTATCTGCAGTTGCAGGCTGCACGGTTGATGGTATTTTTCATTATGAAAAAAGAGAAAGATGGACACGGTGGCAGTTCAGAGAAATGAGCGATGAAGTTCAATAAAGTACCGCAGAAGGCACAGTAACGAGACGGGAAACTGGTATGGCAAGTTAATGAGCTGTAGCTGACAGGCCAAAATAGATTCGCCTCCGAAATTATGATGTCGAACGACAACGGAGCTGGGTGGGTAGGAAAGCGTCTTGGGTGTAGCATAATGTACCATCTTATACCGCTCCATCTTCAAGTCTGCCTTTGTCTCACTGGCATGTTCATCATTAAAATAATCTATTTAGCTGATAGCATCTGCTGAGTGGCCGTGTGCTTGCACCCGTGAATGGCTGTCTTTCATTTGGAGGAGAATGGAAAAGTACAGAATCAGAGGAGTTCACGGTTTTGGAGATAACCCTACATCGCACTCATACACATACTTAGATAACATATACATGTATGGTTGATACACATGGTCTTAAGGAGGAGGTGCTTGGGTAAACAACTGGAGCAATGCCGTTCTGTCGGAGCCTCTTGGTGTATTTTCAGACATAATGCTAGTTAACATTCAGGAGGAAGAATGCATTTACTAATTTTCTGAAAAGGATTAAAAATTACATGTTCTCTGCACTCTTTGTTGAAAGGCAAGTAGGAGTTTCAAGCTTAATTGCTAGAGATAACATGAGCAGTCATTCTGATAATTGTCTGCAATTATAATTATTTTCTAACACTGCTTCGCCTTCATCCTCGTTTCCTGCTCCAGCACTCATTTGAAGCCATCATTCCCGTCGGGTTTGTTTGTCAGCATGCAATTATATAAAAGTCAAAAGAAAAATAAGAAAATAGGAAAGAAACAATCAGTAACTCCCATAACAGACAGTAATACAATTATTTCTCTCAGTCTTGTAGAATGTTGGCAAGTCTCACTGTTTCGCAAGTCAAACTTGAGTCAGGTTAGAGATTGCTCTCTGGCACGCATGAGCCAAGATTGATTTGAAGCACAAACACATTATGCTCAGCAGACATACATGGACTACTGTATGTTGAAACCAAACGTGTCTCGGTGCATTCATTCATTTTTTGGCTGACTCTTCTGTCATGTCATTTACTGCTACTCCCTTTGCAATAATGCTGCATTCAATGTACCTCAGAAGTGGGGAGCCGGACCTTAAAATGACATTTATTTTCAACCTCTGGGAGTTTGAATTGCTCTTGATTCATTCCAAAACCCACAGAAAAGCATATAGTATGTTCTAATGTAAAATATGTCTAGTGCAGAATGCAAGAAATACTGGAACGTCCAACTACATCCATTTGCACTTTGCAGTATGTGCTCCAGCGTGCTATTCTGACCGTTCTAACAAACAATCCTTTGAGCAGCAGAAAATACGTCACAGCGGTTTGATTCGATGAAAGTGCACAGAGAGATGACAGCTCATTTTGCACTACAGACTGCAACAAATATGTGAGCGTATCAGAGCGTATCATGCATGCGAGGGACCGAGCTGCCAAGGAAGCAAACAGAGTTTTTATTTCACCCAAAAATAACAAATAAAGTTACCAAAAAACAAAATCTGAGCCCATGAAAGAGGTCAAAAGAACAGAACTTAAGTAAGGCTGTAAACAACAAAACAACAGAACTAAACTGGTCAAACTAATTCTTAACAAAAAAAATGATATATATATATATATATATACAGGCTGATCACACCAGTTACACACTAAAGGGGAAACATAAAACACCGACACCTAAACTAACAACAAAAAGCACAAAACGCAAAAAGTGTCTATTTAATCAAAATAATAACAATAGACAAATACGTCTAATTACCCAACAAAAATCAAATGAATAAAGAAAGATTTAAATCAAACAACTCGGTCCACCTCTTGAAGTTGCAGGCACTTGGTATGGTCTGATTGGCAGCTCTGGTATAAAAGTCTGCTGCTCATCTGCAGCCAGCCAGATGACCACAGCTGCAGGAGACGTGGTACCTCGGCACAGGTAAGACAAATAAAAGATTAGGACAACTTAAACAACGTGTTAAAAGAAGAACTATGGATTTTGGAACTCAGGAAAATGTGTGCAGGTTTGCTTTGTTGCTTTTCTATAAATACAAAACATTCACCAACAAACATGTAGTTCACAGAAGATGCAAAAAAAAAAACAAAAAAAAACAGGAACGTTGCATTATCTAATGTTTGAGGCATTAAACTTATGTAAAAGCCGAGAAGTTGTATTTACGTACCATTTACTATTTTGAAGAATTACATTAAAGGTCACTCTTGAAGTCAAAAGTGGAAGTCTGAGTCGAGAAACCTCACCTGGAAATCCAGCTTCTGGTGGCCTTTTTCTTAGATTTTTCTGTTCGGACATTGGTCATTCCAAGTTTCCTGTTGCCACTGAATGCAGCACTCCTGTCACTCCTGTTATCCGATTCCCCCTGCCCACTCACTCACCTGTTCCCCATTCCCACGTTAGATCTCTTAGTATTTATGTCAGCCCTTTCTCACATCTTCCCAGACTAGACTTTCAAACGTGTAGCACCAGCCTTTGCTTCCTATTTTATCTGCTCCTATTTGCTTGTGGTGCCTGATAGTTACCTTACAATTCCCCTTTTGCCTGCTGTTTCCCCGCATCACCTTTATTAAAAGTGAAGTTTTTAATCTGTCTGTGTCGTGCTGCTGACTTCTGTCTAATGAGCCGTGAAACAAACGGGATGCAAATTAACCTGTTCTACTCTTTAAATTTCATTACAGACAGCACTTACTAGCTCACCTGTGCCCAGTTTCATATCCTAAGATGTGCTAATCTTCCTTATTCTACAGCAATTTAGTTTTTATTATCAAATTTCAATCACTTTATAATCTAAAATATTTAAGCGAGTTTTATCATTTTACTTGCATTTAAGCTGTTTCCCTGTGCCGAACATCTTTTCACGCTTTGCTGAACTGTAAAGCGCTTTGCAAGTCGTCTATAAGTAGACGATCGTGTTTGTCATGTTAAATAATGACCGAGATATCACCACCGCTGATGATTTACAGGTACATCTGATAAATTACTCCTCAGGACGCTCTAAATAGCCACAGCCATGCGTGACTGCTCTGCTTAATGACAGCTGCTCTGCTGCTGTTGGAAAAGCTGATGCGCCACAAATTGGTATTGCACATTTCCGTTCATTTCAATACCAGGCCTTGATCAAGCACTGATATGAAAACAAATATCTGCTTCCAGTGTTTGTCCCTGATTGTGTAACTGTGCATATGCAACCAGTTCTGTAGGAGTTTTTGTGCATCTGGAGTGACTAACCTTAAGACCTTGAGCTCTTTTGCTGCACACATGGCTTCAAGACTTTGGTTCAAACAAATTGCCAGGAGGCCTCATATAGTCAGAGGTTTGCCGCTTCATCTTTTCCAGCCTCATCACTGCTCTGTGGCCCCAGTTTGGTAGCTTCTCTTGTTACACTACAGCTTGTACTGTCTTTGTATCTTCTTCCTCCATCTGAAACCTCAAATTCATGCCATCCCACCTAAAACCTAAATATCCCCTTCATTCAGCCCACATTTACCTGTTAGTCTTCCTTAAAGAGCCCACATTATGCTCATCCATATCCTTATTTTGGGGTCTACTGCAATATGTTTACATGCTCTGATGTTCCAAAAAGATGTGATTTTTCTCATATTGGACACTACAGCATTTTTTCTTAGGCTCTGTCTGAAATGCTCGGTTTTAGCTCCCGCTCTTTAGTCTCCCCTCTTAATTGTTCAGTCTGTTCTGATTGGTTACACTGGTTACATACTTTAACCACAGACTGTATAAAAGATGGACGTAGCAACTGGCCCTGAAAAATGAAGCCAACCCGGAAGTGTCAAAAACCTGCAATATCACTACGTCCGCTAGTCCTGGCTCCAAAAAGCCCTGGCTCCCATAGAAATGAATTGGAAAAGAAGTGATCACAGATCATGAAATACTGCATTCCTACAGCTCAGGATTTTTTTAAAATTAGTTTTCATGGTCAAATCCAGAGATCAGGTGGCCAATCTGAAAATAAATCAATACTGAATTTTTAAAAAATCGTCAACATTTTGCGGGGCAAGGGGCGTGGCTGGCTTGATTGACAGTCGGCAACGACGATGCAGATGAAGCGAGCAGAAGGCAGTAAATGTGGGCGGGCAGAGAGGGCCCGCCTCTCAATCCGTCTGACCAATCGCTGCTCCTATGGCTCCGCCCCCCTCCGACGATTTTTGCGTCATTGGCTCCAAAAATCCAAGATGTCAACCAGGAAGTAGCAAAACCCTGGCTTCATTTTCTCAGTGCAGAAACCAACGGGTGATGTCACGGTAGCTACGTCCATCTTTTATACAGTCTATGACTTTAACCCCAAATCTAAGAATACAGAAACTCCTAACTCTAGCAGAAGCAGTTCTAGTGAGGAACTCATAGCCGACTGCCAGGAAGCTGCTCATTCTTTGTTTGAGGGTGTGTAAAGCTCGCCACTAAGGAGGCATTATGCAAATGTGTTACATAGTGATGTAAATAGAAGAAAGACCAACACTTCAAATTATTCAATATATTTCAATTTAAATAACCTTATTTATCATGTAGGTGCAATTCAAAAAACTTTTCCACTGTAATTAGGCATCTCAGGCAGGTAAGGAGCATTGTTTTCTATGTATACTACAGGAGACGTAAATCCCCCAAAAGAACACAACATGGGCTCTTTAAAATGGATTCTAATCCCAAAGATTAACTGCCATCCTCTTGTACAGACTTGCTCCTAAATGCATCGTCCACAACATATGCCAGTCCCATGAACTCCGAGCTTCTTAAGAATCTGGACTACACTGCCATTGTTGTAGCTCGCCTGCATGCCCTCTATTTTTTTTTACACCTTGGCCCAAATTTCCTCTCGGTTTTCACTCCGGATACACGTCTGCACACAGTCCCTTCCAAGCTCTGGTCTCAGGCCTTATTTTGAGTCCCGCTCTTGACTTCTAAGACTGTCTCAGCAGGTGTCAGACATCAAATACTCCAATACCTGAAAGGCATCCAACGCCATCAACCTTCCAAATATCCAGTTTCTCTGGCTACTTCTTCTGCACTGGCACCGTCCCCAATGCATCTCCAGCTTGGTGGCAAATCGCCCCATCATTCTTACAACCTATCCACTCTCCAGCAACTCCATTATTCCAGGATCTGATTCCAGGACTCTCCTCCCAGCAGCTGTCACTCGCCCGAGTCCAACCAGTCGTTCCAAACTCGGAGCCTCTGGGGCTGGTTGTTTCATCGTGTCTAATCCCAAAACAATCAGCCTCATCCACACTACGAGCCAAATATCCGTATAACACTGGTCTCCCAGCACTTAATGCTGTTTCAGTTTTGCAAAAAAAAGAAATAAAAAATCCCCGCTGCTCACTTGTGTTCTGATATTCATTTGAATGTCGTCCAGCCTTATAGAAAGTCATTAAGAAAAAAAGCTGTGATGCTGGATGTTTCAGTTAATGTTGCCTCATGCTACTGGGATCTAATTTAGCATGGCCTTATTGTATTTTATATTGAACAGCAACTCTTCACACTGTCTCATAATCTCCATACATTTCCCACATGATTTTCTATATGCAGTTACAATTTTTCTCATTTGATATAATTCACTGAAACCTTGGCTGAGTTGTCCATTCACTGTATTACACAAAGAAGATCAGCCAAACAGTAAATGAATCTTTACCTCAGATCCACTACTGGGTTTATCATTTACACCCAAGGAACTTAATTTTCTATTTCAGGCATTATCAAATATTTCAGGCTAAACGTCCGTCCATTTTCTTTGACTTATCTGGGTTCAGGTCATGGTGGCAGCAGACCAAGCAGGTCATTCCGAGTTCCTTTCTCTCCAGGAACTTCTTTCAGTTCTTCCTGAAGGATCTCAAAGTGTTGTCATATAGGATGTGTAATTCCTCCAGAGAGGCCTGTCCCGAGGTTTCCTCCCAGTTGTATGTGCCCAGAAAACCTCCAAAGGAAGGCGCCTACGAGGTACCCTAATCAGAAACCTGAACCACCTCAGCTGGCTCCTTTCAACAAGAAGAAGCAGTGACTCTACTCCGAACTTCCTCTAAACATCCGAGATCCTCGCGTTATCTCTAAGGCCTAGCCATCGAACAAAGGAAACCGATTCCAGTTGCTTGTTTCCGCAATCATTCTACCAAGAGGTCACAACCCCAGGTGAGGGTGAGAACAAAGACCGACTGGTACATTGTAAGTTTCGCCCTCCAGCTCAACTGAGCAAAACCGATCGGTGCAACGCCCCACATTCCTGATGCTGCTGATCCAATCCGTCTGTCCATATCACGCTCCATTTTCCTGTCACTCTTAAACAACATCCAGAGATACTTAAACTCCTTTACTCGGATCATCAATTTACCCCCAACCCAGAGGGAGCTATCCGCTGGTTTTCAACAGAACTATGAGCTAAGACTTGGAGATGCTGACTCTGATCCCGGCTGCTTCACATTCAGTGCGTAAAAGCTCGGCACGCGAGAAAATGGATAAAAAGATGAAGAAGACTGGGTTGAAGAAGACTGAACGGCACAATTAAAACTACAGACTCTAAGCCAAAGTGCTTTCCAGTAAAGAAACAAGATGAACATGACAAAGCGGCAATCTTTATACATATAATCCGAACTGGCCTATCTTTAAAAAAAACAGTATGATGTCGCTCCAGTCGAGTCTTGGAACAAACAGATGCTGAATACATATTTGCATTACAGCATCAGGCAACATTTTTCCTACTTGGAAGCTGCTTTCGGGGAAACCCAAACTCTAAAGTTCGAATGTAATCTTTTGGAATTAATCTTTTTGGTCCCTAAAGACAGATAAACATGATTTATAGTGCGACAGTGTCACAAAATCAGACTCATCCATCAAGAAGAGACGATCACAAGCACAGTAATGTGCCCCGATAAAGAACATTCAATATCTGGAACCACGCTTAGAAACAACAAAACATAAATCCAACTTGAGGCTTGTTAAAGCTGCCGCAGAAAACCACAATTACTGTAGCGGTGAACGTTTAATATGTCAGTTAATTAAGTTTATTAGACTAATAAAGTTGTGGATAGTGTTCTCCATTAAATCTATTAAGATCTCAGGTTTGAACTCCGTCCTACAAGCGAATGTGAGGAATCGCATGCAGCACTGCGGCTACAAGAAACAGGAAGCGGGATAAATCATAACCAGATTCTGTTGGTTCCCCTGTGGAAGTTAATGCCTCGTGTGGAGAACTTTTTATGTGATTTGTTGTTTCCCCCACCCACTGAGATGGAAGCGTGGAGGAGAGGAAATGATGTGCAGAGATGAGGAGAGGAGACACACTTGAGGAATCGCCAGTATAGTGTGTCAGGTAAAGCAGGGACAGATGGGCTCCACGTCGGCCAGTTTCTGACGGCGACACCCTGCATCCATGTCTGAAATAGCACAGATAGCGTCTCTTTATTTCTGCTACAC
This sequence comes from Stegastes partitus, assembly GCF_000690725.1. Taxonomy (NCBI): domain Eukaryota; kingdom Metazoa; phylum Chordata; class Actinopteri; family Pomacentridae; genus Stegastes; species Stegastes partitus. The sequence continues at coordinate 245,095 of NW_007578267.1, forward strand.
ATTGTGGGATTGTTCTGCCTGTTTGTGAGAACATACAGACCTAAGGAGGGAGTATATATAATGATCAGTGAATGAGGAAGTCATTTCCAACATTGTTTTTTGTGTTAGATTCTGTTTGCAAGTTGGACGCTCATGAATGCCCCATGCTAGACCAGGTGCTCACAATGTTTCCAGGTTGCCAGGTGCTGGCAGTCATTACTCTACCAGGTGGGATTGTGGAAGAAAGGAGGCAACTGGTTCTTTCCATTTTGTGCCATCCGTTGTAGGAAAAACTTCAACCTGGATGTTATTTTCTAGAGCCATTATGATATGTCACCCTATTACGTAGGTGAGTTTGCCCATGTGGACTCCCAAAGCCTGCAAATTTGAAGGCAGCAGATTTGAAAATCAAGATACCTTTTAAAAATGATCAGACACAAACTGTGAAAACAAACAATTGTCACATTTCCCTTAAACTATTTGTTTAATGTGTCTTTCTGTCAAAAAGCTCAACCAAATCTAAGCCTAAGATTGTTATATTTCAACAAAAATCACTTTATTCTTCATGTCTCATTTAAAAATTCTCTAAAAAAAAAATAAATCAGTCGCTCCTACCAGATTCTGTAAAGAACAAAAATTCTATGCCTATCGGTGCAACCATCAAACTGTCAATAACTCAGCTGCAATCAACAGTCATGTGACAAAAAATTTGGGACCTTTCTCCTCTTTGTTGCTCTTTAAGGAGCAGAACTACAGGCTGTGTTTAAACAAAACAGATAAGAAGCAAGGATGGAAAAACACAAGTAGATAAATATCATATGTAGACCCCATGTTTTTTACCAGTATTGGTAACACTTGTGGGCACTTGGAAAAATGTTTTGCATGTTCAGCCACTTTTTTCTTTTAGTTTTTGTGAAATAATGAATCAAAGCAAATCAAATTGTGTTTCTTCTTTCATGATTTATTGTATTAAAACTCATACCTGATGCGATACGCTGCACAAATACATTGTTGAGTTCTTTCTACTTCTATTTATAGTCGTGCTGTTTCCACAACATTGCAGGACTGTCCAAAGAATTTCCTTCAGGATTGATAAAGTTCTTTCTTATCTTGCTTTATCTTAAAATGAGCCCACGGGGAGTGAAAATGTGACTGGAGGAAGAAAAAAAAAGACAAAGGCCAAGAAACTGATTGGGGTTCTGTGGGTTAAAGCTGCCTTCTGATTGAGCAGGGTTTTTCAGGGGTCCCTTCTTTTGTCTGACTTTTTTTTTCTTTTCTTTGAGCAAGTGTGACTTCATACCACATGTATATAATACGACTGGAATATGTTTCATTAAAGCCCATGGAACCATTGTTCTTCTTCCAAACCTCTCAGAGATATTGACTCATACGACCTCATCAGCCGGGTTAAGACTCGACAAAGTGACAACATGTGGAGGGATCAATCAGTTATGCATTAAATGCAACTGCTGAACATGAAAGCGGTTAAAATAGCATGAAAATAAAGCATGAAATCTAAAAAATATTGCAGACAAAAACATGAGGAATAAGAAATGACAGGAGAAATTACAAATGTAATAAAAAAAAAACAACACATCAGACAAAAGTCAGGCTGAAATGCGTTGTGTCTCCTCCAGCAGGCTGCTTCAGTTTGGAGCCATAATGGCTGAAAGCAGCCTGGAGAACACTACCAGAGAACCTTAGGCATCTAGTGCAGATGTTAAAGCCAGTTTATGACCAGTGACAGAAACTTATGCACTTCTAAAACAAAACTAAAAGGTGGCTACGGCTGCAATTTTCACCCTCTGAACTGAACGTAGTTTCTGGGCTTTTTTTTTCCTTTTAAACTCCTATGGGTTCATTTTTTTATTGAAATATAAAGTCTTGCACCTCTATGGAAACGGCACAGCCGTAACTAGAAGCAGTGAGAACTGGAAAATGTCTTCTGTGCAGTATATTAAAGTTATAATGCCATAAATCATAAAAAGAAAAGTAATTTTTTTTTCAGGAAATTGAAAAACCATTCAATCAATATGCAGTACCCACAGGTTTCACCAATATTGGAAAGAGAGAGGAAAAAACAACACTACATACTGTAGATATTTGGTACTTACATTTTTATTTGTTTCCATTCTTGTCTCCTATCTGCTCTGTGGAAACACTACCTGCAGATCAGCCTCAAAGCTCCTAAATTTTGGCACATGACTGTTTGTCATTAATCACAGCTTCTCAAATATGACAAATTTTGTTGTTGTGTACAGAATGTGCTTCGTACAAATGGCTTATTTTTAAGACATTTTGATGAAATGTCACAATTTTAAGCCTAAATTTGGTTCCGTTTCATGATGGATGTCACCCATGATTCATTCAAGGAGCATTGAAACGTTAAAATTCTGTCTTTTAAAGCTTGTAACGATGATAAATTGCACAATTTCAGTGAAGACAACATACTTTTCATACTGGCTGTTGGGGTGCAGAGGGTTACATTTGGTGTCATATTTGTTCTGCGCGCTGTTCTGATTTTGATCTCCACACAAGTAGCAGAATTTTCAATAAAACATAGTTGATCTATTGCTTTTTTCATATACGAGACGTACAATATTACAAAAGTCCAGGTTACTGGTGATAAGAGCACGCATGAATTTCTCTATGCTGGCCGAAGAAAGCAAAGGAAGCAATCTGGCAATAGCTTTTTAGTAATTAACTTCAATTTAAGATTCAAAATTAGTAGAAAAAAAAAAGATTCAGTGGACAAATGGGTCACTTTAATGAGCTCCCTAATTGTTGAGTGTAAAGAAAGGCAATGCTTTTTTAGTGATTAAAAGTCCAATTTCAGATTCAAAATGAGTTGTAAAGAAATAGTCACTGGACAAATGGGTCACTTTAATTAGTCCACTAATTGTTTTCTTTCTTTAGCTCGTCACCACTTGTCTGTCCTGTCCCCGTTCACCTTCATGTTCCCTCCTCTGTGCCAGTCTGTGTCAGACCTTCTGTTTCATCTGCAGTATGAGATCACTCGCCGCTGATGTCCTTCGTTTATGGAAATGACCCTCTGACAGAGAAAGTCATCCTCCAGACTCCCCGTACAGTAATGTATGGATCCCAGCTGATGACTCGAGGCACTGAGAGGTGCAGGCAGGCAGATTTCTCTCAAGCTGTTTCTGACACGAAGCGTGACTCCGGCACAATTCCTCACCTCTCTTTTTTCGCAGGGCTGGCTAAACCTCTTGATTAATCTCTGAGTGAGCTGTTGAACGTGAAGGACGCTGCCTATTCCTGTTTAGCATTTTTCAGACCTGCCCTTTGGTGCCTGGCAGCTAATTAGTGATCCCATTATTCACGTCTCTGCCTTTTGTTTTTCTTCACTTTCACAGGCAAGTGTTGGAGTGAAGAAACTCAGAGCGGCTGCCCTGATGAGGGGGGAAGGAAATAATCTGGTTTGATTTGCACAAAAATGAAAAATGTGCGCGGCACGCTCGTCAGTTAGAACTTCAGTCGCACATCGAGTGACATTTGAAGAATTGTTGTTGTCACGCAAGTTCTGGCCCAACGAATTCTGTGTCGGACAGAATTCGGAGAATGTTGGACAGTGAGACGCTGTCAGCGCTGAGAAGGGACTGTTGTGTGAAGGCTTCTTGTGTCCAGCTGTGTTGAAATGGAAAATATTTGCATATTTATGGATTCTGGATTTTATTTTGATAAGAGGAGATGAATTCAGTGTTTTTTTGGTGGAAAATCAGACACATATGTACTGGAAGCAGAGTATCTGCATACGTCTAAAACATGTGTGGAAGGCAGCTTTATGACAGAAAACTACAACTTTGAATCTCGTAGTTTTTTATTTATGTATTTATTTTACTACTTCTTCTAGATTTGAAGTGTCCAATTTGCTAGAAAATAATTGGCAGATTGATCGATAGTGAAAACAGCCATCGGTTGCAGCCCTTTCTTGTCACCTTCTTAGACATTTTAAGGACTTGAGAAGGGAAAAATCAGTCATGAGAAAGCCAAGAAACATGTCATGGGCCTGTTTTCTTGGATTAAAAAATCCCATTCGTTCAGCTCTATAGAAAATAAATGGAATTCCCTTGGTTGGTTGATCGAGTCTCTCTCAGCCAGAATCACAGAAAAAAAGCTAAACCATGAAGGAAAAATAAAATATTACAGCCCTGGTGCAGCTGTGTCTTACAAAATGTTGTTCCTATACAACCAAGCATAGTTTCTCGGGATAACATTTGTGTCTAAGGTTACAGAAATACACGTCTAATCAACGTGTCTTTGCCATTTATTGTGTTAGTACATTAGTGGAGGGGTCAAATGATGTGCATATACAGGAACAAGCTGCATAAACATGAACGCATTTGTAAACATACATGCTGCAAAACAAATGCAAAAAGAAAACCAGTCATACAATGAGAGTGCCACAGGCCTCTAGGGGCAGTAGTGAGCTTTTCCCCTGAGAGGCATTTAACGGTGAGTGAGACAAGTAACATTAGTTGAGGGAAAAGCTGTATTAAACGTGTTCTCTCGTCTCCATGGATAAACATAAATACCAGAGAACATGGAGACGGTAGTAAAACACAGCTTTAGCATTTAAATAATCACAGTGACTGAAAAGCTAAAGACTGCCCCTAGAGGCCTGTCGCACTTCCGCTGTGTGACTGGATATGCAGCGTTTTCCTTTTGCAGAGCATTTCTGTTGATGCAATGCATTTGTGTATATGCACATCATTTGCCCATATCGGCCACTGTACGCTAGGTTGTAATTGTCGCACTTTTTCAGCCAACCAGATAAGATGTGGAGGGAGGGTGGATGTTGGTCACCATGGTAACCCAGACAATAAGCTTTGAAAATAATGTGATAAGGCAAATTTTACCCCAAGTTGTATTTTATTAACCCTAACCGCGTGGCTTTGGAGCTTAAACTTCCCAAAAATAAGAATGCAAAAACTCGTCTTCTAGTTGATAGCTGTGTTTTGAGGACCTTTGAAAGTGGCAAAGTTTCGTTCTGTGTCGTTCTCGTAGCATCCAGCGAGAAATTTCTTTTGCAGTTTACTTGTATAGGTGCATAATTTTTGTGGCTCAGGGTTGACTGATGACTCTATATTAGCGTGTAAGTGTTGACTAGACAATCCTATCCAGTTCCTCCATGTGCATATGATACGGCGAACGTCACAGGAAGGCCTCCTGCGACCTTTTAAGTGTGACAAACGCGCAACATCTGCAGTGTTAACGGGGGACAGGTTGTTTTAAAGGTGCATATGTGTGCCTGGGCAACAAATTAAGTAACTGCACACAAACTCAACGCACAGCAAAACCCTGCAGAATGGACGCTCAGCCCAAACACAAGCATCATCCTTTCTGTAATAAACCTGCAAATCATTGGACCTAATGTATCCCCTTTACGATGACTTACAGTAAGACACAACCCCCGTAATGGCGTCTCATGTCAGACGCTACACCTGTCGGGTGTTTTTAGCTCACCACTCTCATTAAGTTAATTTACTGCTGCGGCTCTTTGTCTTTGGGATTGTAAAGGATACGCCTCATCTCAATTTTTGCTCTCACCCACCCCTTTTCTTTTCTTCTTCTTCGCCACCTTTAAGGACCGTGCAATCGAGACTTCACGGACCAATGAAAAGCCTGCGTCGCTCTAGTGGTGCCATCCTGACACTTTAATTGGCGAGGCATAAATCAGGCTCCATTGTCAAGAAGAAGGGTAATTATTTCCTCCTGTCTGAGCCACCAGTGATCCCCTCTCTGTTTTTTCTCCCCCCCTTAACCATTTTCTCTCCGTCAGACTCCTTCTTCAGAGAACTGGCTCACACGTTTTCTTTTCCCTTCCCGTCTTTCCTCTTGCTGTGATTTTTAGTAGCAAAGCTTCAATTTTTTCCTTCATGTGCTAAAGTGTAAAATCCTTCACATCCTGGCTCGTACCTGCAGTGAAGTGACACCCAGCTCAGGAGGCAGACAAACGCATCCATTCATGAAAATGCAAACGGTGCGTAATATCCCTCTGGAGCGTAGAGTTAAATCAAAGGCTGGTGCTACACGGTAACACATACTGTCACATTCATTTGTAAGGACAAGTCTGTCTAGACGTCTCAGGTTTGTTCTTGTGTTAAAGCTGGAGAATCCATATTTTAATCAACTTTATTGTTGATGCAGGTTTTCCATGGCTTTTTTTTTGTTTTTGCTTCCTATGCTAAGCAAGCTTCCTAATTGAGCTCACTGATTAATGCGTCTTAACTGTCTTCAGAAGTGCTGAACATGATATCTCCTCTACAGATTGGGTTTGCATGCTCCTGGTTTGAAACCTCCTTTAATTAAAACGTACCCGATTTGTTTTTAATGGCTGGCTACACTGGATGTACAATATCCTGTTATACTGATCCTAAAGATGAAATCCATCACTTCTGAGGCACGATTTCTCAAAAGAGAACATTTTAATATTGTGTTTTTAGGAGAAAAAAAATGGCGCAACTCACCATCTTTAGCCAAAATAGCATCATGACTCCAGGAGCTTCTTTTATCACCAACTTTACCTCTTGTGTCACCATAAGGTCAGCATGTTTGCTTTTTTCCGTTAAATATGTTGCCTACAGTCAGTATGGTTTGATCTTGGTGATCCCCTGACTTTTCTTAACACCATAAGGTTGACATTGTCACGGTGTGTTCAGTGAAACAGCAACTGGCTACGAGTCATTTTTAGTGGAAGTCGGCCATATGAAGCTACAAATTGACATTGATTCTTGTCGCTACGTCTTGGGCCACTAATCAGTGCTCCAATGACACATTGAAGTGTCAGCCAATCGTATGTTTGTGTTTCACCTTTTGCTGCCGGTCTCACTCCACAATCTCTCACTCCGTTCTGTCTTTAAAGCAGAGAAATGCATTTTATTATATAGAGATGGAAACTTCACTGCAGCTATGGGAGGGAGGCAATGTTTATTAGTTTTGACAGAGCATTACTTCGACAAAAATCGGGCTAATGCACAGCAACAAAAACCAGTTGGGAAGCCATATTTGTTGAGTAGGAGACGTACAGTGTGTTTGCACTGGTAGTTTAACACATGCTAGCACAGCTGACACAATTTGACTTTCCACATAGACAAGCAGTTGAACAGCATGTTAGCCTGCCAGGAAGTTGGGAAAGTAATCTATTACAAAAGTTAACCCAGTTGACAACATGAATAGAGCCACCAAATGCAAGTAAATGATAAAATAGTGTTTTTTATATTAACATGTCAATATGATGGTGTTTTGCTTTCTTTTTTTTAGACTAGAAGACGCATCATGTGATTAAAAAAAAAAAAAAAAAAACAGCAGTCAACTCCTTGGATGAGTATTTCCACTTTGTACTGCAGTGTAGTGATCACAGTCTTTAAAACACAGATTCAAACTTCCCAGCTTTCATATGTCACAAACCTAAAGAACGAAGTCTGACAGCTTGGAGGGTGGGGCTTTCAGTATCATTATTCTTCAAATTCTATTTCTGGTGTGAACAAATTACTGCAATATTGCCATTGTGCGAGTAGTTTTACAATGTTAGAGCAGAGTCGTAGGTGAGCTGGTGTGCTTGGCTGCAGCGAGTTAGAGGTGCGAATGGGGACTTTATAGATCTGCACATTCTAGAGAAAGCAGAAAGGGGTATTTTTTTTGTTGGAAAACTTTGAAATATGTAACTTTAACACACAAAGAGGAGTTTTTAAGGTTTAATCAGTGACCAGAGAGCAACTTTAATGTATTTTAACGTGCGGATGTTTAGCTCAAAGCACCACTGTGTGTAAATGCAGCTTTACTGAGTGGCAGCTCATTTTCCTTATCTGAGCCTTTATTTAACTGCAAAAGTCTTACCAACTGATAAAGCCAAATTATGATGAATGGAAACTTAATAGGCGCATAATAAAAAGAAATGAAAAGAAGATTTCATTTACATTAGGAAAGTGAATATTTTTAGACCGGCAGCAGTCATGAATGCATGTGACCTTGCTGGCTTCACCCTCTCACTGTGCGAGGTGAGGGTCCTCCACCTCTGATGCTCAGAGCTGTACATGTTAAAGTGATCTGTCTAGTTAACGGAGGGAGGGAGGGGTGAGGAGGAGGGAGGAGGAGGAGGAGGAGGGGGACTTCAGTGGTGTAATAGGACACCGGCTCTCTCTCTCTCTCTCTCTCTCTCTGTCTTCTCGTTCTCCTCCCTCTCTCCTCTCCTCTCTCCGGTGCTCTCTCTCTCTCTCTCTTAGTCAAGCCTTCTGTGTGAGCACTTAGATGGAATAGCAGCATTTTCCCCTCTTTGGTGTCACTGGAGGAGACTGGAAACAAGGTGTTGCAGGGGGAAAAAAAGACGGGATAAATAACATCCAGGCCTTCTTTCTTTCAAGTGGGACGAGCACCGGGGGGAAAGCTCCTGAGAAGGTGAGTCCTGATCCGAAGCAGACTGTGCTTGTGTGGTGGTGGATGCAGACAGGAGTTGGTGGGCTGCAGGCTAACAGGTGCAGGGGTCCCACCGCTGAGAGAAGAGTAAACTCAGTGTGAGCGTCATGTGTAATATTACATCATGCTTTGGGGTGTATCATCTGTTTTAAATGTCCCGTGGCCATTAAAAGCACAAAAATGTGACTTTTGCGGGCACTTCTTTGATTAGATCTCTGCTTTGAAACTTAGCCGACCTTTGTCTGTTATTACAAAATATAAAGCCCCTATTTAATGATGTGAAGAAAGCTTCCCTTTAATCTGATGCATGCTACAATCACAAGTTGTTCCATCAGTTGAAGTTAAAAGTAGCTGGAAACACACACTCCCAGCAGCGCCTGCTAGTCATGTGTGTGTGTGTGAGGCAACGTGTGGCTGTAACGGAGCCGCTGACAACTGAATGACAGGGTGTGGTATGAACACACACTGTCCTGTTAGAGCCGGGACACACTGCAACTTGTTTACCACGGCGGCTTCAACTCATGCTCTCCAGTAATGCAAGGATTAAGCTTCAATAATCAAATCTATCAAACCAGAATCCAGGGGAGAGAGAGAGAGCTCTTCAATTTCTCCAAATTGTGTTCAAGCATTAATAGAAGCAGATCACAGTTTGGGGAAATCCGATTTGCTTGCTTCTACTTTCGACAATATTAGTTTTTTTGAGCTGGAAGCCGGCGAAATGGCGAGATGGAAAATTCATTAGGCCGCTCGCCAAGGAATGAGCACAATAAACACAATTATCATTACACCCCACTGGAAATATAACTCTCCTCTCGCTCACTCCACTGACCTCCTTTGTGGAGAGACGTCTAATTGCTGTTGCAGAGATTCCTGGCAGACTGGGTTGTGGAATTTCTGGGCCGAAGAGCTCCGCGAAATTAATTGGGGTATTTGTTATTTCTTTTTGTTCGTGGCAACAAAGAGTGATGCATCTTTTATCGGGAGGTGCTTTGATAAAGAGGGGAGGGCGACTCGATGCTCCAGGAGCGCGATAGTGAGCTCATTCATGTTGCGTCGACCTCATGGGATGTCACAGGGCGCTTTGGGAGACGAGCTCCCTTGGCGATGAGTTTAGCAGCTGTGAGAGCAACATGTCGGTGCTCCGGCGTCTCCGTGGGAGATCACCGTCTCTCTCTCTCTGCAGGTGTGGACGCGCAACAGTTCAAAGGGCCGGTTCACCTAAAAGACAATGAAAACTTTCTCACACAGACGTATCGCAGCACTTATTGTACTTATTGTCCTGCAGTATCTTCACATGGCAGCTACAGCATTGGTGAGGTTGGGGAAAACACTTGAATAAATAAGGTAGAGATTGTGGAGGACATATTTTTTTCCAATCCAATCACTGTGGATGATTACTGCACCTCAGTAGTTTACATTGGGACTAATTTATACCAAAGAACCAAAGCAATAGTCCACTGTTAAAAAAAAAAAAGGGTATGTTTTACAGATGTTTTGTTGGTTGATGTGTTGTTGAAATAGTATAAGCTGTAAAAACATTTTTTCAAAAAGCCAAAAAAAAAGTAGAGTGAATTTACATTTGTCATGTAAAGTAACATTAAAAACCTGTAACTATGAATAAACATAAAATTTCCCCTTTTTTCAGATAATTGAAGTTTTTTTTTTTTTATGTAGAAGTACTGTTAACATTCAGAAATTTACCATAAGTTTACAAATATTACAAACTTTTACAAAATTATTTTATGAATGAAAGTGTTAAATTGAAGTTTAATGAAGTTTAATACTGTAAATACAAATATACAGTGGAACATTGTTATTATTATTGTTATATACTCTGGGTAATTTCATCATTTTTTTTCCCCACGTGTAACCATCCTTTATTAAACATTAAAAAGCAAAAAAAATATACATGATCTCATATTAAGTTAAGTTTGCAAAATGTATTTCAATAAAGGAAATTGCTTTTAACTTCCTGTAGTTGTTGTTTTAGAGTAATTTCCTCGTATACTGACAGCACGACTATGAGTTTACTATCTGGGCAGCTTCACATTTTAGAAACCTTATTTTGGCTTGACTGATGTGGACTTAATTAGTAAAAAAGATTCAAGCCTTATGTTTGACTTGGTACCAATCCAGGAGCTGCAAAAAATTATTTTAAAAAAGGTGGCAGTGACGTTTTCTTTGGCCTCATACCGTCAATCTTTAATAACTGGTCTTCTCACAGGTATGAGAGGGATAATGTTGTGCTACTTTATGCAAATGATGTTCATTTTGACTTGAGACTTGCCTTTGGTTTGTCCCAGAACAACTCTGTTCACTTTCATTGTACTGGGACGAACACAGAAATCTCAGAGAGGACGGGAACAGAAGTCAGAGCAGGACAAGAGCTCAGCTTTGGGACAGAGCTGGAGCTGTGGAGGATGGCTGAGCTGAGGAGGCTCTGGGGGAGGGTGTGTGTGTTTGTGTGTGTGTTTGTGTGTGTGTGTGAGGGTGTGTACATGATGCAGCAGGAGAGGGGCTGCAGTGCAGCGGCTGGGGCCGTCTGGATGCCCCATGCTGTTTTATTCCTCTCAAGTGCGGCCAAAGAGACTTCATTCCTCCGCAGTTTTCCATATGTTATCCTTATGCACCTGAATTCCACTTCGGCTGTGTATCAGTCATGCTCCACTCCACCAAACACACACACACACTTCCACCTATTTGTAAACTAAAATTTTCATAGCAATCATGCAGCTTTCTTATCTCTCGGCCATCAATTTTTCATTGCACATCATCTATAAGCCATGAGATGTGAGACTCAGCCTTCTGTAAAAACATTATTTTCTTTTCGCATGCAAACGGCTCATTTCTACATCTAGTGCACCGTGGTTTTGTACAACACAGGTGCTGCCACGGCACGTTAGAGTGGTTAAAACAGCCAAGTCTTTCTCCAGCGTTGGAGTTTTGCATTGCAGGAGCTTGGGTCCCACAGGCAGTACAGTACCTGCCTCAATCAATTATTGAGCTGCTCTTGTCCTGTTATGGAAAAGGAACAAGAGGAGGCTGAGGGGAGCGTTACTCCAGCAGCTCTTTTGTGCAGATTTAACTCATCCATATTTGAGAGAGTTACATTTGCAGGGATATAGTAAGTGATGGGATTTAACTGGCATGTTGTGTTCTCATCTGTGTAGTCTTTCTGGACCTGTCTGATTTAACTGTAAATACAAAAATAGCAATATGTGTTGTATTCTTTGGACTGCAGTTCTTCATTCCTGCAAAGTCAATTACAGCAACAGATGCTATTATATTTACCTTAATATGATTAGATTGGTTCTCGGTCAGCTGTAACAGCCTGTGGATTGATGTGCATGTTAAAGACTCTGGATGAATTTTCTGGGAAAATCCATCGGATTGACATTTATGCTCGCTCCTAAATGCCTTCCTTTAGGGCCTCTCATTCATGTGCAGCATTAGCTTATAAATCAAGATAGGCTCACAGCACAACACATGTTCCACTACAAAGTAATCTGAAAAAGAAACAAAAAAACCTCATGTGAAGCCTCTCTGGACAAATGGGAATGTGATCAATGTTGAGGAAACACGTGGGTCAACATCAACAAGGCATCCGATTCATGAATGGACAAAACAGGGAAAAAAACATCAGTCAAAGTAAAGTCTTGTGTATCCAGACTTATCTACATGCTTAGTTTTAGTACTGTGTCTGTGCTTTGAGAGTCAAATATAGCCTAGAAGCTTTAATACAGCACTCTGACTTGCCAGATGTTGACTGTGGGTATAAACCTGCTATTGACTGCACATTTCACAGAGCTGTTTCCTCCATTTCCATTTGCAGAATCCCTTTTACTACCAGTAACAACAACAATGTCTAAGCAGCAGCTTACCAAACCAAACATTTTAGGTTTTGCAAAGGATTTGAATCGTGCAATCAGGCATTGGTGCTGTGTTAGCCATTTTAAAGCATGCACCTCACTGTGAGGGACACCAGTGCTGCACACTGGGCTTCACTCTATCCAGTATAACCTTTATTTCACGTAGCAACATGATGCCAGTCACCCACGATCAGATTTATGTTTGTCATGTCACTGTTTTGGCTCATGTCCAGGATGCTCACCAGTACTTATGAAGTTCATGCATGTGAGTGTGAGAAATAGGATGCTGACTGCAGTTAATTTATTACCAGTCAGTTGCGTAATTATTAACAAGGATTTTGACTGTGAAACAGAATAAATACAAACATCAAAATGGGTCAAATTAGCATGTACTTATCTCTCCACTCCATGTCGCAGCAGGCTGCAGATTTCCACAATAAACATCAAGAAACCCACTCCACACTACCTGCCCAGCACCTAAGTGTCGACAAAGTTAGCAAATATCTGGTCAACATAGTGAAGACTTTAGCTAATAAAGAGTCAGATATTTCTGTGAGGAACTAATTAAACCAAACCAGACAGGTGACAGGTAACCGGTGACAGCATGTGTTGGGCACTGTGTTAACAACATTGGTTAGCTGCTTTAATCAGTACTACTTTACATTGTGACATTTCATTATGAAACGCTTTTCAAATAATGTGTCTGCTAGCTTAAAGAACATAATTTTAATGAATTTTTCGCTGAAGCATCTTCAAAGACACATTTTTGTTAGGTTTCCACCAAGCAGTAAAGTGTATTACATTTGCAGCAGTAGCTTGTTAGCTTTAGCAGCAATAGCTAAGGTGGTGAAAGAGACAAAAACAAACTTATATGGGAGTACTTTGTTTTTAGTCCAATTACATGAATACCAAAACTACCAGCACAGTTTTGGTATTCATTTATATGTCTGCTAGCTTAAAGAAGATAATTTTGACCAATTTTTCACCAAAGCTTTCTTTAACCCTATTCAGGACTTTTGGGGTCTTTTGGACCCCAGGCCATTTGGTTGAGGTGACAGGTATTTATTTCTTTTTTGAAGATTTTTTAGTATAAAAGTCTACAATGAATACCAACAAGTATTTTGCACGTTCTTTCTTGGGGTCCAATGGACCCTGAAAGACGTTCTACATATGGCCACATGGAAGTCCTGAGTAGGGTTAAGACTCATTTTAGGAAGGTTTATGCCAAGCGGTAATGTGTTTTCCATTTCCATTAGTGGTTTGTTAGCTTACGCAACTGTAGTTAAGGTAGCTAAAGAGGCAAAAACACACATACTGCAAACTGAAGATGCTGAGGAACTTTGTTTTTTAGTCGTAGTATGCAAATACCAAAACTAATGGAAACTTCTACACCCTCCAACAGGCCGTGGTGACTGGCCGTGGTTCCTGAGTGGTGCAGTTATGGGCAGGCCGGAGGGGTTGGCCAGGCCACCTCTGGTGTCAGCTATGGCGTTCTCCCTCCTGGCTCTCTCTTTCCTCTGCACCGGGGTCTCCAGCCTCCCACAGCCTTTGCCAAGAGTCTTCCTTTCCTTCGAAGGTAAGAAAAAAAATGCTTACAATAAACCTAGCTGCGGCATTCCTCTATAGATGTGATGAGGTTGCACTTCTGCCATGTGTGTAGTGCACTAATGCCAAACAAATGACTGGTAATCAAGCGTCGCTCGGGGCTACATCATTATCGAGCGGCGTATGGCTTACAGATCTTATCCTGCAGTATTTTGTTTGTTTGTTTGGTATTGATTTTTGATCACAGTAATCTTTTCCAACCAGACACACAGTCTCACACAGCTCAGGCCTCCAATTCTTAATTCCTGGACAACCCTTTGCCCATGGTCCCGCTGTGTGTCAGCCAAAAGTCAGACCTCTGCAGGAGGTGGCACTGCCTTGTCAGAACCACCCTGAATCTGTTCCTCATTAAACTTTAACAGCACCACTCTGTACTGCAGACCTGTGGGTATTGTTGCTGCTTCTGGTTTTGATTCTCTTGTTTTATTTAGAATATTTTTTTGACACAGATTATTTTATGAATTTTTGATGCGTCCTGTAGTAGCAGGCGGGTTTAACTCGTGTGTGAATTAGTGTTGATGGCCGTGCTTTGAGCCGGTGCAGTAACCTTTTGGCTGTGGCTGGATAGTGTGCAGGGGCTGAAGGATACGTTTGATCACCTTTCACTACCTCTCGCTGTGGATTAGACAGCGCCGAGCAGCTGAGGCTGTCCGTCAGTAAGATTTCTGCGCTCAGTTAATGAAGCCTTACAGTCTGAATCCAAAGGAGGTGCAGTTTAGTTTCACTCTTTAGCTGACTATATTTGTCTTGTGGCCCAGTCGATGACTTTCCCCAATATGGTCTCGGTCTTTCCTTCAGTCTTTCACTCTCATTCCTCCTGTATTACTTTCTCTTTTACGCTTCCACGTTTCTCTGATTATCATTTCATTCCAAATGTATGAAGCAGCTTGGAGTCGAGGTTCATTCTGTCTGTGCTCTGCAGCCTGTCTAAGTTTTTAACTATGAAAATAATGCTCTAAGAAAGCCAAAACAAACGAGTGAATACAAGGAAAAAACCTCCATCATAACTAACTTTGAGTTTGTCCATTAACCCTCTGAACTTCAGACCCCGCCAACAGAATTTGAAAGACATGATATCCTTTATAAAACCACCAGAATTACATTATTTATCAGAGCTGAAAGCTTCCATGGGGAAAACTGTACAAATCCAAGCTTGAAATTGTATTATTTCATTAGAATCACACTGTATGTGACTCATTTCAAAACTCACCAAAGACTAAGCATTCACACTAAACAGATTCAGTATAAAACTACATCCCTTCGTGGAACTGAGAAGCAACGAGTGACTCAGCTGTGATCAAAAGTCATATGACAAAAATTCAGGGACTGTTCAGCTGAACTGGGCTCAGCTGCACGCTGTGTCAAGAGAGCCAGAAAGGAAAACATTGATCTCAATAAAATAAATGCAGCATGGCTCAAAAGTGGTATGCGAAGGAGCAAGTTGTTGAAAGATACATTCTGCATGGTGAGATACCTCCCTAGAGTTTATGTGCAGCGTAGTGTGAAAAATGCATAGTTTGTAAAAGTCGTAAAACTCTAAATAGTTGAACAGCTAATATGTTTTCCAGTATTAGCATCACCTGTGGACACTTGGACTTGTCGGCCATGTTGGCTCCAGGTGTTTTACATTTTTGTAAGGTAAATAATCAAAGCAAAGCAGGTTTTTTTAATGATTTATGGCGCTATAACTGAGTCCCACTGCACGGGAGATGGTTTGGATGGTTGATCTGTTTTCACTGAGCTGCAGCACTTTATACTGCAGTGAGAAATGAGCCCACAGAGAGGGGAAAAAAACGTGACAGAAGCACAAAAACACACGCCCAAACACCGGTTCAGAGGGTTAAAGCCGCATTATTCACTCACTTCTTGTTCCTCAGTGTTTCCAAACAGCGGTCTTAAGATGTCAAAGGTGGCCATCCTGAAAATGAGTCAATCCCTGTAATCCTCGACCGCTTGATTCCCTCTCCGGATCGGATTAGATT
Source organism: Stegastes partitus (assembly GCF_000690725.1). Classification (NCBI taxonomy): domain Eukaryota; kingdom Metazoa; phylum Chordata; class Actinopteri; family Pomacentridae; genus Stegastes; species Stegastes partitus. The sequence goes on from NW_007578267.1 coordinate 260,963, forward strand.
CGTCTTACTTACTGTAGGTGCGTTTCACTGCAGGGAGTTGCCATAAATGGAGAGTCTGACTTTGATATCTGGTTAATTCTTCCAGCTCCAAACTTGATGTCTAATGAGCACTTATTTGTATGCTGAGGTACATGTGCAGCGATCAACACGCTGAGATGAATGTATGAGTTAGAAGCAGCAGGGGGGCAAGTTTGCAAGGAGGATGTTTATTCAAGGCTAAACAGCCAACATCAGGTGTGAATTTACATTCCAGCTTTGATTTAGCACATCGGGTAGCTATGAGTGGATGCAACCTTGTTTTTGAGTTGTAAATCATTTCGAACTGGTGGTTGCATGAAAGAGTTTGGCATGTTTGAGCACCAGATGTAGGGAGACTCTTAAGGACCAAGGTGGAGGTTCATTTCATACACAAACACTGGAAGTCCTCGCCAAGGGAAGAATTCGGGGAGTTTGGGTTCGGTCCAAAGCAGCCAGCAAGATAAATGAAGAGTCATGGCCTATGACTGAGAGAGTGGTGTCCCAGAGGGAATGAAGGTGCAGGTGGTTTGGCACCTGCTGGGCGTCCGAAAGGTTCGGTCGTGGGTTCTTTTGCTCCCAGATGTGCGGAGCTGCTGTTTATTGTCATCACAAACTAGCTAAACCAAGAAAATAAACCGGTGGGCGAGACACACACAGAACGCTCGAACATCCTCTCCCTTTTTCCTCCTCCCGTCACTGCTGAAACCCAATCCAGGGGTAAGGCAGGTTCATGGGACTCCCGGCGTAGCCTCGCGTCCTGCAGAGAAGTTGCTGTCTCTGACATTCCTCTCTCCCTCACTCTGCTTACTCTCATGTTTTAGAGGCGAATGCAGCCAGACCGCAATTAAAACCGCATAATAAACAGTGAAAAATGCAGCTAACCCAAATAATAAACTCTCAAGCGGTGCCTTTCTCTTCCGTGCCTCGGATAATAAACACAGGCCCCCTTTTCCTTACAGCAAAACTATTTAGGGATACCCAGTGTGATAAAAGATAATTACTCCCCTCCAGTTGCTTTAAATATCTCTTGTTCTCTTAACATTTATTTTGGCCTGCTTCATGGTATGTTTGATAGATTTGCTGTGTCAGAATGAGGCTGAAATGCAAACAGTATACAGATCTCAAAGAGAAAGTTAAATGCAGTTGTACAAAGGAGCTTGCGGATCAACGTCTGCGGCGCTGTTAGAATACATTTGTTCTCACCGCACCTAAATAAATAGTGATGGCTTCTCATTTCTGAAATGAAATTCCAACCCGTCTAAGAAGCCGCGCTCGTTTTGAAAATTAAAGAAGCCCTTCAACTTTGTTTATAATGTGCTGCTCATTTATGGTGCCTTCAGCAAGCAGCCTTTATCCACATTTTTTTCATATCTATAGTGACAAGCTCAAAACGCTTCCACACGTTACTTGTGACATAGTTTGTTCAGCTCACGAGCTTTCTACAATTTGCAAGAAAATCTATTTATAGGTCATAATACATGTCCAAGATCCTCCCATAAATGGAGCACACTCTGCGGGACGGATATGAATTTTAAATTTACAAAAATCACCACATTTAAATGGTACTTAAAATGGACTGTAAGGTGGCGAGGTGGTTAGCACAGGCAAGAAGGTCGCCAGTTCACATCCTGGTGAGAACACCCGGGATCTTTCTGTGTGGAGTTTGCATGTTCTCCCCGTGCACCGTGGGTTCTCTCCGGGTTCTCCGGCTTCCTCCCACACAGTCCAAAAACATGCTGAGGTTAATTGGTGATTCTAAATTGTCCGTAGGTGTGAATGTGAGTGTGCTTGGTTGTCTGTCTCTAAGTGTAGCCCTGTGATAGACTGGTGACCTGTCCAGGGTGTCCCCTGCCTTCACCCTAAGTCAGCTGGGATAGACTCCAGCCCCCCATGACCCTAGTGAGGACTGAGCGGTGTATAGATAATAGATGGATGTATTGATGGTACTTAAGATTCATATCAATTTCCATCTTGGCATGTAGCATATCTAGCAGCCTTCATGTCCTGAACTACAATAAATTAATGTTATTTGTTTCAGAAATTTTTGGATAGGTCAGTCGTGATTTCGTGATTTTTGGTCAAAGTATTTGAATTTTGGACAACTTACTTTAGACATTTTTTTTAACGTGGCATCATTCGTAAATTCAAAAACTTGCTTTCCTCAATGACACTGATCTTGAGTTGTCTACCTTTGATGTGTCCTAATGACAGTCAGGATTAGTACATTTGGGCTGTTCTAGACATTGAGTTGGTATTGTACAAAACTTGCTCAAACACCTTACTAAAAGATGACTGTCTCAAACAGTGGTTCTGGTATTTGGTAGTGAATGTATATATGCACAGACAAGGGACAGATTAAAGGACAAACCAGCATACAGTCCATTTTAAAGGTGTTGCGTCACCACCACCTGAACACCATTCTTCCAGAAGATATTGCCTCATTTGCTGTTTTGATAATGATGCTATAGAGCAGTGACCATCGAAAATCATCATTTTCATACCATTCAGTGACCCCTTGTGCCTGATGCATGGGAGCACTGACAAGCTGGAAGAGACCACTCCTCTATCAGGACAGAAATACTTTGAAAACTTTGCATTGATTTGCAGTGGCTTCCTCCAGTAGGGGACAAATGGCATCATGTTAACCAAATGCCCCCCACAGCATAACACAGTAACCAGATCCCCTCACTGTAGAGGTCAAGCACTAAGGCCGGTACAGTTTTCTCCGTATGGTGAGAACATGGTGAAGGACATTTCATCTGACCAGATCATGTTTTTCCACATCTCTGTGGTTTCTGCACCACAGAACTCCCAAATGTGCATTCCTCTTTGTGATGAGAGGTTTATGCACTGCAGTCCTACTATAAAATCCCTCTCTTGGTCCTTGTCGATGGCCTGTTTTTGCTGATAGTCAGATCATGTTCTGAAATGATATTCTCAGTCAGCTAAGGAAGAGTTGCTTTTCTATTTTTACGTGCATATCGGGCAAATGCATGGGCATCCAATGTGAGCTGTTGACCACATTTTACGACACTATTTACTAATGCATTTCTCATGGATCTCAGTGGATATGTCACTTTAGTTCCGGTTCTTTTTGAACAGTCTTTATGACCGAAGCTCCTGCCATCTGTGCTCCAACAATGAATTGTCTTTTTAGATCTTTTTTGTCTCGTCATCCTGACACAAAACCAGAATGGACTGGACTTGGTTGGGGTTTTTTTAATACATGCAACAGAGCTGGATTGAATTTTAAGTGCGAAATTTAGTCTGGAAGCATTTGTTGTGTTTCTATACTCATTTATTTAGGTTTTGTCTTTCCTTTCTCACTCCTCTTCATATACCTGTAGTGCTGCTGCATACCTGTTGTGAGCATTAAGATGATGTACAGCACGGTGCTTTCATATGCTCCAAATTGAGCAAAGTGCTGTTGAAAACAAGTTTCTATTCACTGAGAAAAACACACTTAATATGCTGCTCGTTGCTTCTGCTACTGTATCAGAGGTTGGACCAACTGTTGCCAAAATGCCATTCTCTGAATGGTGGGATCAAAAAATCTGGCTCATTTATCCCCCGGGTTGGCAGATGGGGCGGTGGTCTGTGTTTATGATCAGGATCATTTAACCTCATCAACAGTTTCACCCTGCTCTGGCAAACCTCCACATTCAATACAGTACTAACTTCGAAATATATACAGTACGCATGTCAGGTCATAAAAGATGTTTATTTGAAAGTGAGTGGGCCTGCACAGGCTTTCTTGTGGTTAATGCTGATGTGTGCTCACATGTTTGAGAGCCGGGCTGAGATGTAGGAGAGATTGATTGAGATGATTTTTGTAGTTTAATGAGCACTCCCTCACATTGGCTTGAACCACATGGGCCTGAACAGAACCAGGCAGCAGAGAGCGGATACACTCGCTCCCCCTTCATGACTCATTACTACCTCTCCTCACTCCCATTATTCATACAGGCATGATACTGCCCATGCACTGCAGCTGGATGTCAGTGTGTTGAGGATATTTACCTGGTGAGGGTCTGTAGGAGTGTGTACATGTCAGTAAATCAGAAAAGTAGTGTGTGTGTGTTTGCCCATGATAAGTGCCTCAGTGTGCATTCCTTGTCTTGACTGCATTTCAGTGGCAAACTTTCCGCTGAATCACTGCTAAAACTATGCAGCTTTCCGGCTTTTTGAGCCGCGTGCTTTTGCTAAGTGGATACCTCAAATACTTGAATTCCAACAGAACCAAAGATATTTGATATTTTATGTTTGAACCTATCCTAAAACTGTACTCACTGCATTTTCTGAATTCCTTGAGGAGGAGATCTGCTTAGATAGTCTTACGTGGTATTATGTCAATCTTATATATGATAATGTTTTAGATTTAGATCTGATGTAAGAAGGATAAATAACTTCATGCACAGGGTCTTGTCTCGCCTGAGGTTGAACTGCTTATGATAAACCTTCTCTCTTGTTAAGGATTTATGAACACTTCTTCAAAGTGAACATCAGAATCATCCAGTGACACAGATAACAGACTTTAATGGGTCATCGTCTTTTGGGGTCAACCAAAGATCAGAGGGTCAAAAGGCAACGCTGACGAGTAGCCAGAGGCAGACCAGGATGTGTTTGTCTGCTCCAGCTGGTTAATTCTTTCATAACGTGGGACAGCTTCCTGCCTGTCTTACATTAGGCCTGCACATTAGCATCTTCACTTTCCAGTGGTAAACATAATGAAGCCTGTGAAGTAAAATCTGTGATGCTCTGTTATTATGGAGAATTCCTGGCTGGGAAAAACATAGGCCTGTCAAAGCTGCTGGCATGGGCATACGGAGACATGCTACAAATAGCTATAGGTTAGCGGTGCATGCGTGCTGAATGCTATCACATATATGGCACGCAGAGAGCTATTCCCCCAAGTGTGTGCATGCATTTTCATACACACACACTCGCATCAAATGTTGTCTGTGTAATTGCCTGAGTTGCAGTATAGGCATTTTCTGCAGGAGGGTTAGCGAGTGGTGGTGAGCTCCAGCTTGTGGCTGACAGCCTGTCAGATGTTTGACAGCTCCTCTGTCAGTCTGCCTGTCTCCCTGTGTTTAGCCATTAATGGGTCTGACCTTGTGAGCCCTGTTGAATGTTTTATCATTCTTCCTCCGCAACATGTTGAAAGCCAATCGATCGCCATCAATACAAACTAAGGCGGCGTCTCTTCAAGGAAACGCAAGGTCACTGGAAAATCCTTGGGTCAGATTTTGTCATTATCACAAATCAATCATATGTTATTATTTGGTTACTTCTCTGTTTTGTATTAGTAGCTTATTGAATTGAACACTCACTCCTCTCATATTTGAGTTTTTCCACTTGCTGAGCCGTACTTAACGTTGCACAGGTAAAAAGGTACTCGCTGTCACCGGATTAGGGCTTAAGACAAATTCCTTTTCCATTATTGGAAATATTTTACGACTTGACTGGATTTTCTTTAAGCGCTCGGATGAAAAGAATAAGTAAACAGTCTTTCTCTGGAGTCCACAGTCGGCTGCAAAAGTTCCAGAAGGTGCATATGACTTTGTTGCCCTCACAGCAAATCCTTACCTTCACTCAACACCACTGAAACAACCCACTGACCTCAGCGACATCAGTGTCAAAGAGAAAATAGGACTTTTTCAAACATGACATGGCCTTGAAGATGGAAGAAAAGATGAGTTCCACCTGGTGGAGATTTTTTCTTTTTCTTTTGGCTGTCCTCCATGACTAGTAAACACATCAGCTCTGAAAATCCTGTGACCCATATCTCCTGCAAGCCTCCCTTCGCTCTGAGACTCTCTTCGTGAGCCTCTCTGACAGTAAAATCGCAGAGATTTACTGTCTGCTGGAGGTGAGTGGTAACTGGAGGCTCCTGATGTGGCAGGTGAGAGGTCACCGGCTAAAAGGCACGGTGGTTGACAGTATGGGCTGGTGTCTGTGCGAAGGATCAACTGCCGGTGACATGTGAAGGGGAGGCCAGGTGCTAATTGGGGCACTGGGAACGCAAACTAGCTTGCTGGCGGGGCAGCGTGATGGACAGTTTGTCATCTCAGGTTTCAACTCTTGCAGGGAATATTAGCCATCACCTTAGCAGGTCAACCATGCATTGAGACCAGCAGTTGACATTAGTGCTGGATAACATCACTCTGCACAAACACACACAGATAACCAAGGGAGAAAATATACTCCGGTCTCATGTGTCATATTTAGATATGGTGTCTGCCTTGGGAAGCCGGTGTGAGAGAAGGCAAACATAAGAACTCAGGCATCTCGTGCAGCCATATGATTCCCATTAAAATGTCTGGATATAGATAATTGGCGACAGACAACAATCAAGAAATTAATGAGACGCAGCACATATAAAGTCTTCCCCGTCTGAGCCAACACTGGCTTCAATCCATGACAAGTAGTTGCAGTACAGTAAGTTTGGAGAAGCCGTTTGCATTTTAAGTGCTGAGTGCAGCTTGCATGGGAATGTAGAGTATGTCTGTTGGACAGACAATCGGACGACTCTGTCAGCCACAGCAAGACGTCTTGGGTGGTCTGCTTGCACCAGATCGACACCTTAACTTCCCCTCTGCCATACTTATATGCCACTAGTCATTACTGTATCCCGGCGGTGTCAGTCCCCAAGGAGAATGGATCGCCGTCCTGTTCTGGCAGCAGCCATTTGTTTTTTATCTCTAGACGGGGTTGTCAGTTGCCAGGACAAAGTCTTTTACCGGCCCGGTATGTGCGACTGGGTCAGCTCTGTGTTCGGTAAGTGCAGCCATCCAGAAGTGAACCCAAGAGCTCTTGGCATTGTCCAGACAAAAAGTAGCGGTATTTGGCACCGGGTTTGAAGTCAGGCCTCCGTGATGAAACCCACTCCAGCTTGTGAGGAAAGATGAATTACAAGGGGGCGGTATAAGCCTCTGCTTCAATATTTATCAAGCTGGATGATTGGGGTCCTCCCACCAGCTGCCCCTGACAACCACAGAGCAGGTTCTTCCTCAACTACATGGAGAGCAAGCCTCATTAACATGGAGTTAATATATTCATGCTGGCTTTTCAGGTAGAAAGCCAATTTATGAGGACTGATTTGCATAGGAGACACTAAGATTGGCTCGTAATTGGTCGACTGACCGACCCTGAAGTGTTTTTAATTAGTTGCAGAGATCTTTTGGCTTGTGTTCAATCACTGGTATGAATCATCAGATGAAGAAAAAAAAGGCAACACTCCAAACATTCAGTCAGTTTGATTAAAGCTGCTCATCCCTGCTCTTCAAAGACTAAACTAATGTTCTGACAAAATAACCCCATATTGTTCCTCCATGCTGATTTTACCACCTTTTCGTGTGGAAACAAAAGCATTTGCTGGTGAATTTTCATGAGGTAACTCTTTCATTTGGCAAGGGGTAATGGGGGGAATCTTACAAACAGCTGTTTTTCAGTGTTCCCCCCACTTTCCTGCCACCACATTTAACTCCAAACAAACCATGAAAACCACAGTGTTTCTTTCACTTCTTCCTATCTTTCATCAGACTGGACGAAGAAGGCCCCGAAGGCTACTGAAGTGACACCAGACAGTTGGCACCAGCTCCTAAAACCTCAGACTCGGGTGGTCCATAACTACAGTTGCCTCTCTCATAAACATCCGTCATACTTTCCAGTGACTGTGAATCTCTAATTTTTATGATGCTGCATGACAACAAGCCACTCCTTGTATGGGCATCGCTAACCAGAACCATGGAAGTGTTGTTTACGGCTGGTGGCATTGCTGTAAAACTCTATTATTTGATCACGCAAACAATTTTAGGGACCGGATCTGGTAGAAAGTGTTATGGGTTGAAAACCTGAGGAAAGCATTTCCCTCTCCGGGATATATAATCACAACAGAAAAAGCAGATAAGTAAGCATTGCAGGCTCCTGTAATTTAATTGCTGTCATACAAACATGGGCACAATGACAGGTCCCTTCCTGTAGCCTGCAGACTTTTCTATTTCTACTAAGCTTTTCACCACAGTCACATAAAAGAAGATGCTTTTTCTTTACTCTGTGGGATGCCTAGATTGTTTCCTCTCTGGGTTATTACATTGGAGCCGGTGCCCATGAAAAATCAATTCTTTTACAGTTTACAGAAGAGTGAATTACCCACCACGGTGATCACAGTCACAGTGAGAAGTAGCTTTAGATATCACAAACAAAATAACACAAAGTGTTGTCATGAGCCAAAGGGCTGCATTACAGTCAGAGATCAAATGACTGACCTTAATGCATCATAAATCTGTATTAACAATTAGCTTCATTACTGAATAGTCACTTAATTCAGTCAATAAAATGTCACAAAGTAGTGAAAAATTGTTTCCTTTTGTTCAGCCAGTTGTCTTAAACCCTGATATCTCGGGTTATCTCGGAGTTGGCCTTGGACTTCACATCTAAAAGCCACCCTTACAAGCATGTGAAGTTTAAAAGAAGTGTGTGTTTACCAGTCAAGAAGGTTCCTACAAAAGGCATTATTGAGGTTCACTTGGACAAATGTAGCATCCAGTGTTTTTGGAATTTGTTTAGCCCATATTAGAGACTAAAAGGAAAGGCCATTTCACGCTTTCCATGAATGCAGGGGTCCACAAGGAGTCACTCTGTGTGCAGTCCATGGTCTGTGGTGGTACAAACCATTGGTGGTGCAGACTATGCATGGACCAGAAAAACAAATGGTGCTCAAAGCAAATGCTTGCTTTGGAATTGTCCTGTGGTGTCTGGTACCGAGATGTCTGCAGTGGATCCTTCGGGTCCTGTAGGTTTTCTGGTGGCGCCTCTGTAGATTGGGTTTTTCCAATGCGTTTCATGAATATAAGCTCAGGTTGGGCTTTGATTGGGCTCTTTGTCAGGTTCCTTGGTTTCTGAGAGGTTTTTGTGGAATAATGGGTTAGCCTACTGGGAAAACCTGCTGGAGGAGGTGAGCTGAGGCTGCAGCGATATTTGGATGGATGGTATGTGTAAAAGTAACATCCACATGAATGCCAAGATTTCCTAGAACACTGCATTGTAATGATCAGTGTTTTACACTTTACCTGTCAGTCATTTTAATGTTGTGGCCAATTGGTATATATTGTAGTATGAATGGAATGAATAGTCCTTGTTCAAAGTCTGCATTGATCAGCGCACAGAGCTGCTGAAACTATGAACTGATCTTAAGGATCTCTTGGCCTCTGCTGCTTCGGTTTTGATCATTGTTTTGTTTTCATTTCCTCAACTTTGTAAAAATACAACACAGATTTTAGACGTACCTCCTCAAAACAGCAAAATCAACAGATGAAGTTACAATATTTTTGCAAAACTTTGATCTACTGCCACCTTTGGCTTAAAATGCAACCCATTCTCAAAGATATGAGGAATGCTTTCTGCCGATATGATCTTGTCTGCAGCAAAGAAAGCAATCCGCTGTTTAATATTGAATGACCACTGCCGTTACTTGGCCCAACAAAAGGCTTTTGTGCTGCTTCCGCTTGACCACTTCACACAAAAAAAAAGCACATCAAAAGAAGTCTGAGCTCCCTGGTCGCCACCTTGGCCTTCCCGCTAACCCCACTGTCCATGACCATGGATAAGGGTGGATTGTATCACAATTGGTCTGGTATCCAACCAATGGGGCACTATGGGTCAAAGCTCAAAGTCAAAGGCAGAACACAGGGGACCGCTGTGAGGTCCACAGGGAGGTGCAAAGCCCACCTGCCCACATTCATAATAGAAAACCCACCAGCTGTCACTGCTTCCTCTGTCTTTTCTCATTTTCTTTCAGCCTTTCTTCACCTGCATTGAGAACAACAGTGAGCGAAAGAAAAATAACATAAAACTAAATATTGTCACTCCAGCTTCTTACTATTAGTAAGAATGTTGCCCCCAACTTTGTGTCTTTGCAAGAAATATCGTCCCCAAAACCCGCAAATCCGTCATCTCTGCACGGAGCAGGACAATTTTTCTGTTGTCACTCTGTCCTTCAGTGTCAACAAAACACCAAAACCACTACAATGCCTGCGTAATGATGTGCAAACAGTTCTGACACTCTTCCCTCTGGAGGTTGTGTGATCTCAACAATGAGGAATGCATATAAACCCACCTAACGAAGCACATGTGGCCCAGAGGGATTCTTCATCACTGCGATTTAAAACATAATAATAGGTAAAATGTCACTCCTTACGTCATATTTTGAAAATTTATGAAAATTGCTAGTTTGTTCGGTTACCAAAAAAAACAAGTTTACAAGGTGCCACGAGGGAATGAATGTGAAGTCATTGGAGCAGCATCGCCTACAAAGACCTCATATGAAGGTTATGAGCTGGCGCTGATTCTGTAAACACTTGGTCCCAATAGAAGCTGCTGGAAAACCTTGATTGTTCAGAGCAGGCCCCCTCTCCGTGATAGAGCAGGTGCACCATCTGGCATTGTGAACTTTGAATGCCGGTCTACAATGCTGCAGCAGTGCAGGCGTGACTCATATGTTTATATGTGATTGAAAGCAGAGCACCGAGAAGATACTGGATCCAATGGTATGTGGACTCCAGAGAGTTTCAGTTTGTCTCTCGCCGAACAGGCTGGATCCATGTGACACGCCCCTGCTGCGTCCCGTCTCAGCACCCGGCTTAACCGGCCTTCAACCCTCGCGAGGGAACATGAAAGTCTCCCATTTCCCCCCACTGAGAAAACAATACAAAGTTCACCATAATATTAAGCAGTTATTTCACCCTCACCACACCCCTCTGAACAATTTGTTCCCCTCGTGGAATGTTCTGGAGCAGGAGATCTGTTTTTGTTTGCGTCGTAGCGAATTAACAGCGGGGGGGGGTGTTAAAAGTCGGTCAAGCTTAGCTGTCGGAGCGCAAATTAATAAACAAACTTGAGCTGCAAAAAGAAAACTTTCATTGAAAATATCACTGGAAAATGCATCAATGATGGTCCTCCGTAAATGGAGACCATATTAGTGTAGAATTTGATTAGAAACTAGTAAAATCTACGCCTCCTCCTTTACTTCTGCCACTATGCCAACTCAGTTAACACATTGCTGCTACAAACTGTGAGAGGCAGGTAAGGGCTCCACACAAACCTGGCAAGTGGAGATTAAAGGTGTAGTCTGTCAGTCTTGAGAAAGATCGTGAATATTTAGAACGTCTCTAGATAGTCAGAATGTGCCAGATTTACCATTTCTTTCGCTCCCACTGCCTTCTTTCCCCTTCATCTTTCCAGAATATGGAAACGATACAGTCTGTGTTTGAGGTATTAAGGTGGCATGATCTGGATGATGTAGGAAATGAAACCAGAGGGAAAAACATCAGAGGGAGAATCAGCCACAATTGCTGATATTTGCATGTCCCAAATCTGATGACCTAACAAAAGGGCTGAAGTTATGGTTTTTTAAAACGTCGTAGCACAACACAATCTGCCATAGTGGCCCACTTGACTGATTCATGGTTTGTTTTTGTCAGACTAATTAAATATAAATTTCACCGTTAAAATTTTCCATGTGGAATAATGCAAGCTGTAACTGACTTAAACAGCAGACACAAGTCATCAGAAGACAGAAAATGTTCTTTGCAATGTTTCCATAGGACATGTTTATGTGCTTTTTGAAGTACTGCAAAAAGTTCATGGAAACTGCAAAACTTTAAAAATACATAAATACATTTATATTTGCTTGAGGTGGTTTCTAACTTTTTTTAATAAAGACTTGAAATCAAAACACTTTTTCCAAATAAGTTCTGACATAGCAAACCTTTAACTCTCATAATTGATCCGTTGCTTCTTTTGTCCTTCATTGTTTTCATCTTTGGACAATATGAAGCACGTCTAATACCAGCTGAGATGAAAGAATAACTACAGTGTTTCCATCTGAAAACAATTCCTGAAGGCATCCCTCTAATTTTTTCTAATAGATGGCCAACATTTTGTTTGTCTTCATCTTCTTTGAGGTCTTTTAGGAGTTGGCAAACAAGTGGTTTAGTAGTTGGCTTCTTCTAGTCTGTTTACTGGAGCAAAGCAGTCAAAAAGGCAAAATGAAAACAAGTTAATTTGCTTTTCTTCTATTTCTTTTGCAACATTTCTAAAACGCACTTCAAATTACTTAACAATTATATGGATACACTGTTAATGTCAATGTAACTGTTCAATCCAAACATCTACTTCATATTTGCTACAGAACTCTAGCTTCTGTGTTTATTCTATGGTAACACAAGCTTGTCCTTGTTAGCAATAGCTGTATGTATAGCTGTTGTGCATCTTGCAGTTAGAAGACCACTACTCATACACTACTTTTTCTCCCTCTTTGCTTCTTGTCAGCTTCACTATCTTTCAGGTTATTCTTGCATAACTACCATAACTGACTCTTTGGACCACTGAGCTTATGGCAGCCCGCACTCTGGCAGAGCAATGCATGTAACATCTTTGGCCTTTTCCACATTAGGATAATATTGCCTCTGCACGGAGCTCTCTGCGATGCTATCCTCACAGCTGCCTCGACGCCAGAGGCTGATGCAATCTCTCTTTCGTTAAACGCAAATCTGCCTGACAGGACACCTTCAATATTAATTTTGTTTCTGGCGAGCCAGGTAAAAGCGGAGTCGTATTTTCGTGCATGTTCTTCATTAAGCACAGGCTCTCGCCTTCGGATGATGTTCAAAACCACCCCGCTCTCGCTTCAAGACGTTAACCATGTAAGGCAATTTACCTAAACACAGTGGAAGTCGAGAGTGAAGAGTCGTGGGAAACTCGCCTGCGACTGAAGTGGTTAACTTGTCTTTATTTAAACTTAAACACTTCAGGCTTTATGTGGCGAACGCGCCAAACAACAGCCTGTGATGAGAGTGTGGGGTGCCGCAGAAAAAGCCACTTTCCCTTCGAGATAAAAGACTCCGGCCTCAAAAGCATATGTCACACAATAATGAAAATGTGACTTTAGCCCAAGGCATTGAAGCAAAAGCACCGGCAACCTGTTTGTTGATTAGAGGACGGAACACAAAGAGAGCTCAGAGAGGGTCAATGGAGGGGAGGAAATGGAGGGTGTAGATCTATGTTGCCCCCCCACACCCCCTGCTCTCAGCGCAGATTGAAAAAGTGATAAATATGCATGAGTTTGGCTTCGACAGTGAAGGCCTTTGATGGTATGGTCTCTATCTCTGGAGCAAACAGGCTGAAAATAACTGTCTGAGACTGTTGACTTTGTGTTTGTGAACAATGTGCACTTTTAATGAGTAGGAAGACTTATTCATACAGTGTGTGTATATATAGAGACGTACTGTATCTCGTCTGCTCTTTAATCAGAGCCTCTTGTGGGTAAAAGTAAAACAAAATTTATCTTCATTAATAAGTTCGTCTGAGATCAATTTCAGTAGCCATTTATGCTCTGGTCATTAAGTCTCAGTCCATAATGTTCCCATTAAGATGATTTTGTCGTTGCAGAAATTGGAGTGATTTCAATATCGCACGATTTTATGACCCATAAAACCTGGAAGTGTTTTTGGGTAATTAAGGTGCCAGCTTTTAAATAGGAAGAAGAATGTGTGTAATTAAAAAAAAGAGATGGTGTTTCTGATTTTACGAAAGTGTTTTACGAATGCGATGTTAAGTTGTCTTTTCAGAAATATGAACCTCTCCCCCTTTAAATGAAATCCGATATCTCATCCTACAGTATGAGTGCTTCATTTTCCTATCTCATTTCAAACTTGTTTAAATCCTACGACCTCTACGCTGAGTGATCAGAGTTCTATCACAGTTGACTTTCGGTACAGCAGTAAGATAGCGTTTTGAAGAATATTAAATGTGCAGGTTTATTTCTTTGGTCTCTGGGCCCAGTCTTGATTTAATCTGAAAACTGTCTGGACTTGATCTCGTCTGGGAGTCACCTTAAGTGGTCTTGACTACACCAAGAATTACTCCTGATGCATGTGTTTCTAATACACAGGGGAGGGATTACGTATGTTATTCAAACTTGACTGAACAAAAGAATGTTTTATGCTTCTGCTCGGAAAAATAATGATCCTCAGTGGTTCTTCAGATGGACCTCTGGCTCCTCCAGACTCATTCCCAGCTAAAGAATCTACTTAATTTAGGGGATGGGTCTTCACATACTTCATGTGGTCTTTTAAATTATTAAAGGTTCTTCATATTTATCTGAGTTATTTGGTTTGGTGGTAGACAATGGCATCAAATTGGAACTAACAATGATTTTTATTGTAGATAAAACATCAGAAAACAATAAGAAATGCCCATAACAGTCTTTCAAATCTCAAGCTGGCATCTTGTAATATATCACACTGTCTAACTAAGAACCCAAAACAATAATATATTGCAATGAAAAGGAGCCAGAAATGGTGCAAATTATTTTATTTTCATTAAAAGTCATTTATTAAGTCATATTCAAATACAATCACATGGGTCCACCAAGTACTGTCTTACAAATGGTTCACTGAGGAACCAATTTTTGCAAGATTTCTTTGGAGCACTATTTATGGTGCCTGAAGGAACCACTTTTTGATGGCTCCTTGGTGCAAACTTGGTGGTTTCTTCAAAAAAGGGGGGTTCTTTAAACAACCTCTTGCTCAATCAGGACAAAACTGAGGTCTTGGTCACTGGTGGTGAAACTCGGAGAGAGAAGCTTAATGTGAAACTGTTAGCACTGCATTAAATCATGAGAAAAAGTTCGAAATCTAAGAGTCACCTTTAACGCAGATCTGATTTTTGAGCCTCACTTTAGAGGCATAACCAAGAATGCGTTTAAAGAACATTGTCATGGTGCAGCTGGTTCTTTCTCGGACAAATATAGAGACGTTACTACATGCTTTAATTCCAGGCAGGATTGATTAGTTATATGTTCTTTTATTGGTCTCCCCAAGAAGAATACATCTCCACTACTTTAAATCTCAGCAGGACAAGTGCTGAGTAAGGCCAGATGCAAACATTACACCAAGTATAAAGTCTCTGCGCTGGTATGATCCATTTTTTGGTTTATAACGTTAAACCAAAAGTCACAACAACTCAGTGAGCGGTATTGTTTTAATCGCCTTTTTATATCCTCTGTTCTGAAAGCACTTTATCTTGTATGTCATTTGTATGAAGAGGTTTTATTGAAGTAAAGCCTGACGGATTGTTGAAAATGATCTTTGTGGAACTGCACATGGTTCTTCTAGAGCATCACTGTGAATAACCATTTTTGGTTCCAGTCAACACCTTCATTTTTCTGAGTGTGGAAACCCTCTGGGCTACTTACAAATATTACACTGTATATTGTATGTGCAGTCTGTGCTGTAGTTGCAAATCATTGCCTTACACCCTCTGTAAATATATAGTGGCAGCTGTGGTCCTCCCAGGTGTGAACTGTGGCAGGTTTTAAAAACAGCCTCCAAATCCTAAAAGTTACAATGCTGAGTTTTCTTCTCAGACCTTGTGGGCTCAAGTGTGGACTCAGGAGATTAATGTGGGCTTGTATGTATCTGTTACGCCTCAGTTTAGTGGACATAGGAGAAAACCCCTCTCATGGCAGTGTTGAAACTATTTGTATGTTTTCCTTCTGCCCCTCAGACCTGCAGGCCTCCCAGTCCTTTGAACACTACAGTATATCAGACAAGGCCATGGACTACAGGATCCTGCAGATGGACGAGGACCAGGACAGGATGTATGTGGGCTGCAAGGACCACGTCCTCTCCATGGACATCAACAACATCACCCATGGCACGCTTAAGGTCAGCAGATGTTGAGGATAGTGTTTTCTTCGACTGCGATGCCGGCATTTCTTTTCTTTTGCAACCACAAAGAAGAAAATGAAAGCGTTATGTAAACACTGTATGTAAGCTCTGTACGCTGTGGATGTTATTCTAATATATGCAGTGATATGCAAATTAGCATACATTTGCGATGATCGGTGCAAATTTCGGGTTATTCAGAAGTGCCATAAAAATGCTCGAGCTCTCTTATAGCTAATTCTGCATGCAGTGAAGGAATTATCTCCCGTGTAATTGACAGGCGTGAAGTGCATAAACAGATGGGAAAGCGTTTAGGTTCCCCCAGGGAGTGCTGCGCCGCATCCATTTTTTTTTTTTCCCAAGTAAATTGCTTGATAGATTCATCGAGCCAGACCTCTGAGCACCTCTCCGGGGTTTGAAAACACACGCATTCCCCACTAGATGACGGCTAACTGTAATCACCCAAACTCCTAAAAACAGAAACTTTCACAGCGTTTGTTCCTTTTCCATAAATTTTCCCTGTGATTTCCGTCTGACTGAACAGGATATGATCAAACCTCATGAGCATATTCATGTGATTCACGCCTCTCTCAATCTGTTACCGGAGGGCTCGGTGACTAATTTGAATGCTGTGCTGTTTTTATCACCAGGTGTTTTGGCCGGCGTCTACCAGCAAAATAGAAGAATGCCAAATGGCAGGCAAGGACCCCACAGTAAGGACAGCAGACCTTTCACAGCCCACATCTTGGATCGCCTTGGGGCCAAGACACTAAATATAGCAACACAAAATAATACAATTAACAAACAGAGATGCAAAACTGGTGGTAGTTTGTGGCAAAAGTAAACATCTGTTGCCACAAACTTAACAATTTTTATTTTTTGTTTTATCTTGAAGACTATTTTACTTTTTTAGGCCTCCTGTTTGTGAGGTCTTTTTTGTTTTGCTATTTCTGTTTTGTTTCACTTTTATATTCATTTTAAAAAGTGATTTTGGATACAAGAAATAACACATTTTTTCCTCTTACAAATGAAAGTTGAACCCACCAGCAATCAAACTCAGACTTTCAGACTTTGTTCTGGTGTGACCATTAGCAGATATTAGCTAATGTTAGCTAATGCTAGGAAACTTTAGTATTTCTATAATGCTGAATTAGTTTTCTGACTTTTACGGATTTTCTCCACTCAGCGGTGGAAAGTAACCATCATTTTCACATTTTTTCGACATCTTTAGCAGATGTATTTTATCAATACAAAACATAATCAACAAATACATTTTGATGTAATGTTATAGATTAATAAAAACCTTTATTAATGTTGGCAATTCACAAGCTACCCAGCTGATAAACTACATAAAGTCATTCAGACACCTTCCAATAATGTACATTATTGTGATATTAATTCGTCTGCAAAATAAGTACTTTCACTTTTGGTAGTTTTGATTTCTTTTAATGATGATATTACTTAAGTAAACAGTCACATGCTTGGCTTTTATTTGTGTAAAAGGAGTTTATTTTGACACTGTGTGCTTTTATTTCAGTACAAGATCTGAGTACTTCTTCCACCACTCCTGTAGCTGTTACAGCAGATTTTACTAAAATTAAACTACTTTTTTTTGCATTTTTTTGTAGAATCAGATACAAATACATTAGAATACCAACATATAAACATATCTGTGATAGGTCAATACTATCCAATAAAATCAGCCAACTGACATATTGTTAAGCTCTAGTAGACAGACATCCATCCAAATCATTAATTAAGGCCATCACATCCCCAATACTGCTTTGGACCAGTAACTAGAAGCTAATATGAAGGTTGCTAATGGTCGTTAATCTCAACCAAATGAAGTACTCTAGATTGGACGGTTCGAAAGCCCTGATACTTTTCCTCCATGATGATCAAGATCTAGACTAAAGGTTTCGGCAGCTGCTCCCAGAATCCGCTCCTCCAAGCGGGCCGACAGCGGAAGCTACCTCCTGGGATTTCCCTCTCGCATCAGCAAGCGGCAGATGTCCACAGGGTCACCGACTGGCCCGGAGTCCTCCTGGCATCGGCGCAGTTAGTCAGTGCAAGTGCGAGGCGTGGGAGGATTGAAGGCCACGGATCGCTGTAGAAAAAATAAACCGGAATCAAAGCCTGCAAGTGGAACACAGCTCACTGACGCAGAGATTTCATAAGCCGGCCTGATTCTGGGCAGCACTTGTTAGCTGCAACCAGATTTAATGAAGACATACAGCAAGACTCAGAAGACTGATTCCCTCCTCCGCCTTTGTTTTCCTCTAATTGGGTTGTTCTGAAACAAGTACATGCACAGCTGCCTATAGATGCTGCAGTGCAGAGGATGGGAGAGTGGAAGGAGAAAACGAGGCTTTACTTTGAAAAGGAAGAAAGTTTCACAAGTAATCTTTTAAGCAAGCATCACTCTACAACTCGTTTCTCCACCACCTCTCCATCCTCACGCAGCAGCTGGAGTAATGGAGTTTAGCTGAACATGCAGAGATAGAGGCTGTTTCCAGTCACTGAGTGATTTGTGCTGCTCTGAGTCATCGCTCGCCGGCTGCAGACAGGCTCCCACAAATATTTGGGTGAGCCATCTCCATGTGGAGCCACCCGACGGCCCTTTCTTCCTTCCGTCATCCCCTTTTCTTCTCTGCCACCCTAAAAAAAAAAATTCACTTTCTGCCCGACTCTTTCCACTTTTTCCAACTCTTTCGACATCTTTCGGATTCTTGTTTTACCGCAGTCATTTTCTCTCATCCACGCTCTACTTTCTCGTGGGCTATTTTTTTCATGAATCAGAGCCCCCCCTAGACTACATCTGTTATGATTACCCTCCCCATCTGTATATATTAAGTTCCCCTTCTCCGATAGAATCTGTGGTCAAGCGGGGCTCCAGAGAGCGGCCGCACATTGTTTGCGCCGGAGGGTGGCAATGGAGGAGAAATGTAGACGAGCCGGGTTGATTAAGTCTGTTTGCCGCTCGCTCAGAGTCTCCACTTTAAACTTGGTGTGATCGCCGCTTGCACTCGAGGCCACGATGCTGTTTATCTGGCATTGGTCACGAAGGCTCCGTGCGGACGGACAGGAAGAGGGGAAAATAAAAACAGGGTAGCGCCGCATATGTTGCTCTGCAAGGCCGACATCAGATATAGGTGCAGGCTCCAGGAGGGTGGGATGAAATGAACGGGTGATAGAAGTGAGGAGAACGCAAGACAGACAGACAGAGGGATGAAGACGAGGAAGATGAATAACAGGGATGGGCATGTGGCGGTGAAACGTTCAGTTGCTTTTCATTGATAGCTCTCAGTGGAGCCGTGCGCACCGGCCGTGAGCTGCAGCAGCTGCCATTCCTGCAGCCATGGCCAAGTTCCTGACGGCTCCCTGGATATGCCTTCTTCTTTTCCGCTCCCTCTCCCGTCGTTTCTCCACTCGTTTTCTGCAAACTCAGGCCTAATTAGCCTCAACGTCCAGCGCCCTCACTGCTGCTGCTGCTGCTGCTGCTGCCTGGTTTGGGAAATGGAAGCACAGATGGATCGAGATCAGTAGTCGGCCTTACCTAGATATATCACATATACCACTGACGCTCTTTTTCCGTTGGCCTTAATAGCACACCAGTGGGATCGTTTGATTGTACGGCCTGCGATTGTATAACAACGAGTGAGATAAGTTTGAATTACTCCCTCTTATGGAATAGGACACGTCAGGAGAGATAAACAAGTTCTGGAATTGATGTTCCACTTGGCTGTATACCAGGAAATAGACCCCTCCTTGTTTGTGTGCAGTGAGTGATGGCTGGGATTACAGCGATTAGTATTTATATTGTGGTAATGAGTGCAGTAAAATGGATTAGAGCAGTGTTCCCAACCGTTGTTTTAAGTCATTAAACTAAAGATTTATTAGCACTGAAGTGACAATGTGCAACATTTTGACCTTGTAAAATAGTCATAAATTGTAATCCATTGTTTTCGAGTGCAGTTGCATAGATTTAATGTTTGTTTTTTTGTGTGTTGTGACACTCATCACAACTTTCAAACTAATTGGAAGTATCTTTCAAGTCTGCACCATTTTTCTTTCTTTTCTGACAGCCTGGTGTGATGAAACGACAAGTAAAAAGCCTAAAATATGTTCACACGACATGCAGAATATTTTTAAAATGGCACACTGTGATTTAAAAGTCATGTTTCTTCACTACCCCAAAACAAAAAAAAGTTGTTTTTGTGTGTGTGTACATGTGCATGAAAGAAATGTGAACATGTATGCCTATATGGACACCAATCAAGATGTTAATTTCATGACTACATTACAAACTGCTGAGACGATGCTGAACATTTGCTGGCCCCTGTAAACAAGCAGAAATTAGGATTAGTGTTCTGTTAAAATGCTTAGCTATTGTAATGTGTGTTATACAAAATACCTTAGGTTCGTTAACATTAGCTCACATTACCTCTTCATATTGGTCATGCCAGACTAGAAAAAGAAACAGGAAAGCTGCATATTGCATTGATTTCAACAACAGTGCTTTTAATGAATTCACAACTTTATTTGTAAGAGGAACAGTGGTCTCAAACCGACATGATCTTGCTTTAAACCTCCCATATGTTAAAAATCCATTATGTTTAACATGTCTTAACATTGGAGGTGTAAAATAAAAGCTATGAGAATATGAAAATCCTTACCACTACCAATCCTCGGACCCCTCCACAGCTAGATAGCCTCCCAGCTTTACAAACAAATTTAGCATTTTTGCGTAATCCCACACCTTCGCTGCTCAGTGCTTTTGCTATGCTGGGAATTTCTCCATGTAAAATGATCACTCAGAGAGAGAAAGTTAGAAGTGATAGAAAGTCTGTGTCTTTCACACTCATTAAAGTCAGTCTCAGCTGCCTCTACTGCTTTGCTCTGAGCTGTCAATCACAGGCCCAGAGTCCATTTAGAACAGGGCTAAAACCAGCGGATACACAAATGAAAGGATTCTTCACAATATTTTTTAGCTAAAACTGTTCCTGAAAACATCTTAAACTTTCAATAACCCTCTGAAAACTTGCTCAATAAGGAACATTTAGCAGTTTACTGTGAGTTCAGAATGTGACTCCTCTGTCTTTTTATGTGTTTGTCTTTGTTTATTTGTATTCTCCAGCACGGCTGTGGGAACTTCATCCGGGTGGTGCAGCCTTACAACAGAACTCATCTGTTCATGTGCGGCAGCGGAGCGTACAGTCCCGTCTGCGTGTACATCAACAGGGGCCGCCGACCGGAGGTTGGTGCACGATGACAGATTCACTTCATTGAAGAAACAAACTCATGATGAAATAAACAATACGGAGACATTTGGTTCAGTGCAGCCGCCACTGTAACTGCTGAGAAAAGAGAGATTAGATTCTCCAGTAGGTTATACACTGTGGTTGTCCAATAAAATATTTAGATACACTATATAAAAGTACATCTGTAAGTATTTACAGCATGAATAATGTGAGAATGTAGCATTAAAATGAAAATCATTAAAAGGTGGATTGGTTTTCTCCTGATAGTATCCAGCTGTTCTTCAAAAAACCTTAAAGAAGTGCATAAATAGACATAATGAACAGTGCAGTTACCAAAAAATGTGCAACCAGAAATGTGCAAATACATAATTAACATACTGCAACAAGTATACAAGAACTGCAAACACAGAGCACGCAGTAAACACTGTACGATAAATAAGCTTTGCTGTGTCAACTCTGCTGAGTAAACGCAGTTAATGCGCCATGACTCGCTCGGGAAAGTTGTTCTAAACTCTTCACTTCTTTAATTCCCCCGAAAAAAACACCTGCAGTCGACTGTTAATGTCACCTCTGTGCTGATTAAAATTAGTGTGTATACTGCCACCCAGAGCAAGTTAACAAAACTCGTTTATTATGTGGGAGATTAGGTAATTACAAAAATGCCTAAAGGGGGGCGTCTAAGCAGCATTTTTATTTTTTTATAAATCAGCTTTTATGTAATTATTTGGAGGCTTAAACCAAAATATAACACCTTTTTGATTGACTGCTCCAACATTATGAAACTGAATTTTATTTGCATCTTTCTCTATTGGAATGAGAACAACATAATTCAGAAATCTAAGTCCGGGAAATGTATGCAGTGGATGACAACAAGTGTACACTACGCTGCTATAGTCGCATTTTATTTTTTCTGATCTTCAAAGACTTCAGAAGTGTTGCTATATTGCAACAACAAAAAAAAACGTCCATACCTTGATATGAGCAGAGTTTTTATGTAGTCAGTTTGATGCCGCATGAGAGCGAGGTGCTGAGGATTAAAGGGAGAAAATGGAAGTCTAGTGTCAGTGTTTTTCGAGCTCTCATCTCCGGCCACACGGCTCTGGAAGTGAGCGCGAGGAAGCCCTCCAGGAGAAAAGTGCTCACTGAGTGAACAACATTTAGCCACAGACTGTCGGCTGCTGCCAAACACTAATAAGCCAAGCGAGAAGAGCTCCAGACCAGGCTCTTTCCTCACTGCGGTGCCTTTTGTCATTTGAGGTTTTTGTTTGAAAGGCAGACTGCTCTGTTTGCAACTTCTGAGCTCGAACATGTCAGTGTCGGGGGGGAAAAAAAATAAGATCTGGTGAATGTAACAAGCTGCTGTGCTGGGAAGTTGACAGTTAGGTCTCGGTGTGGACCTTTTGCCTTTTGAACGTGCCTCAGACAGGTTATTTGCATTTTGTGTGTTACTTTTCAAAAGATGCACAGTGAATTATGCATTGCAATAAATCTCTTAGTAAGGCTGTTAGTCTTTTATTCAGTATTTAAATCTTTATTGAGTGTCAGAACTCTGCTTGTTTTCATAAATTCCCATGCAACATTTATTATAGCGCATTCATGTGGTGTCGGAATAATCGGAAAAGTTCGTTTCCGACTTATAAAGTTCTTGTAAACACCCCATTTAGTCAGAACAGCATGTTGGAAATAATGTAAGTGCATTACATGCTACATTGCTGAGTTGTTGGAGTTAAATATGCAGAACGAAATGTTTGATTGAGCAGTGCAAAGTCCCATAATGCTTATAGATCATATATAAAAGATAAACGTAGCGATCCCGATGACAACCATTGGTTTGAGGACTGCTGTTTTTAAGCCTTGAGTTTGAAATCTGCCTGTGCTCTTTTGAAACATAATGAGCAAGGAATACATTAAACTGCAAACTCAAGGAAAACGTACGCACCACTACTGTAGTGATTTGTCAATCACAAGTTAGGCCGGCGCTGAAGCACATCCTACGTTATTGTCTATGTCTGAAACCAGTTACTGAGACCATAAACTAATGAGGAAAATGTTTAGGTCTGAGGGAACAGATCCAGTGAGAAGTAGGGTCAGTTTCTCAAAGACATCTGTAAAATCTGATCATTTTTGTTACCAGACGAGTCGCCCCCTGCTGGCTGTGAGAAAGAATGCAGGTTTAAAGTACTTCAACTATTGCATCACTTTTTAGATCATTTATACACATTTTAAGCTTATCAATAATTATGACATTTATTTTGGAATATGGCATTAGGTTGTAAATGTTGCATATTCCAACTTAAAAACAAAAAGGTTTCCAACTTAAAAGGCTGAAGAATGTCTTCCCAGTTCAGGAAATGGGATCATTTAAAGACAAAGTGAACGGACAGTTAGTATTTGCATTTGTTATTTGTTGACGAATGACAGTATTTTAAAGATATCCTGTGGATGTTGTGTAAAACATCAAAATGTCTCAGTCGTAAATAGTAATTTGCCTCACCAAAAAGTTAAATAAACAACTGACAAGCTCTTAAAAGCACCTTTAGTCCTTCTCACTGATTAAAAAAATCCAGAGTCCACGACTATGTTTTGCTCCAAAAGTGTAAAGCAAAAAAATCTCCTAATTAACTGAGAAGTCAATTTCTCTGAAAAAAAAAAAATCACTCTGCACAGTCAAGGTCAAACATCCAAATGAAGAAAAATAAATGGAGAAAGGCTTTAAGATTAAGACGACTGTTTTCCTGCATTGTAGAGGTTAATGACAGAACCTGCCAGATGGAGTCGGTCCACCTCCAGAACCTCTTGGCCAACAGACACATTTTCCTGGAATAATGCTGCTTAACTGACGTCACCTCTATTCAAGGAAGCTACAGCAGCACCGTGGGTCGGAGCTAAATAGGATGAGATGAGAAGTGCTGTAATTTACCCAGGTTACTGTGAGAGGCGCCTGGACCGTCCAGTCTGCCACCGGGAGGGGGGCTGGGACTTGGCAGCGCCTCCACCTGCAATGGAGAGATGGCTATCCAACACATTAGCGGGGAAATTCCTCCTCTCCTCCCAAATGGAATGTTCTTTTTACTGTCCCACATGGAGCAGTTAAGGTAGACCAGGGCAGGACTGTCTGTGCTTCCTTAAAAACCCAATAAAAGGAGAACCTCAGCGCGGCCGTCTTTGTGGGACATTTGTTTTGCTCATACATGTGGTTTTATTGTAGCAGAGGCCACTAGGCAGAATGACGGATCGAATAAAACTGTCTCCAAAATATCTGACTTCCTCTTTTTCCTCTGTGGCAGGAACAAGTATTTCACATTGACTCCAGGACGGAATCAGGAAAAGGGAGGTGCTCCTTCAATCCTCAAGTGAATACCGTCTCTGTCATGCTCAGTAGGTGCCTCCATCTCCTTCGAACTTATTTCTGCAGCTTCAATACCCATGAAAGTGTAACTTTATTTGTGCAGGAATGATTTTTTTGGCTATGCCTGACAATAAAAATAGTTTCTAGGATCACTTCAGAGGCCACAGGTGGGTGTTGTTGGGTAACTTTAGGAATTGCCCTATGCTGGCCAAATGGTATGTATCATCCATATGCTGAAGTATGACTTCAGAGTTAGTCATGAAGGGTAAAAATACTTTTCATTGCATGTTATTCTGGGACTTCCATGAGCACCAGTTTAGGTAGAAGACATCAACATGGGTTTTGTCCCCTCTGTGATTGGAGTACTCCATACATTACTCCATAGCATGCTTCATTTGTACATTAATTACTGACTCCATCTCCACAACACCATGTGACAGAGAGACAGCTAACAGTAGCCCAACCCGGTCCTGTCTATAATGTAAGGAAACACTACAAAGTTTTTTTTCTCTATGCTAGTGTATGTATCTTCATATCATGAGATCTTCAAAAGTGGTCCTCCTCCGCCATTATGGAGGATATTCCAATTACTTAAATGCACTTGAAGAAATGCAGGGAGAGAAGAGGCTTTGGAAGGAGCTTAGGGTGAGGAAACATATTCATTCTTTTATGAAGTGGTAGAACGTCATGAGTAACTGGTGCTACTTATAATGGACGCCATGTAACGTAGGATTCCTCCTTTGGCAGCTTTGGTTCCTACGTCCTTGCATCTCTTCCTCACATCCTCACTGGGAGACATGAATGAAACAAGAACGAAGATATGATTGAGGGAAGCGAGGAGACACATTAGCATAATGAAAAAACAACCAAAGAATATGCAGGACTTGCTAAAAGCTGGAAATAATGTTAGCGATGCTAATTACTTTCTACTTTCTCCAGAGAAGCTGTGTAGCCCAACGTTTTCATTGGACTGTACATAACCAGTGCTATGTTACAGTCTTTTTTATATGCAGGGGCAATTACGTATTCTGTCAATAACATGCCACAAAAGTTGACAACATGCCTCCTCATGACGCCAGTCCTCAAATGTCAGCCAGGCTGGCAGTAGCTATGAGCTGGGACTGGCTTAGCCCACCCAAATGTGCGCCTTCATCACCCAATCAAAAGTTAGTAAAAATATGTTTTTTGGTTCAGTTAAATGAAAAAAATAGCAGAAAAAATATCTGTAGCAGTTCTAACCTCTGAGCCTCCAGACTACAGCCCACTTCCAAAATTGCCTGCTGCTCTTGGAGTATGCAAAGCAAAGAAAAAGCACAAACATGATCTCACTGCTCAGGAAAATCACACACTCAAATGCATTCGCTGCTGTAACTCATGTATGGATTGGAACAAATTAGTGTTCTAAATGTTTGGTAAATAGAAACCTCTAAGGAGGAGATGCCAGTGTCTGACCTCAAACCTTCCCATCATTCATTCATTCTTCTCTATCCTCTGGAGTACCTACCACCCAAGTTATCCATTTATTTTTTCTACAAGCCCACCGTGATATAGCAGGACAGAATCAGCCACAGATGTCAGCCTGCCATGTTAAACATCCTTAAGAGCTTGAGCGTTGCACAAAACTCCAGTTGTGAGGCAAATATACACATCCTAATGTGAATTTTCCTCCATATAAAGTGATGAGAATTCACATTTCAGCTTGAGTTTTATACACAGCAAACACAGAGGTTAACGTCTCCTTCAACTCAGGCTAAACCCTTCCGTCTCCCTGATTCTCTTTCCTTTGATCTCTGATTGGTCGAGGGGGCGCTGGGTTGCTTTTCACACGGATAAAGGTGACACATTGCACCCTCGGCTCTGCTTTCCGACACCTGAGCACCGTCGTGTCAGCAGCCGCTTTGCCAACCGGCGAGTGTCGTCAGAAAACCCCGGGAGGGAGCCAGAGGGGAGGGTCGAATAACCGAAAGGGGCAGAGAGGGCGGCGGTGGTCTGCCAAATGCAGTCGAGGTCAAAGGCAACGTCTGTGGAAGCAGTGATGCGGCACTCGGAGCATCGGAGGACAATCAGAGCCAGTGTCTGGCCTCAATAAAATATGCGCTTCATCTCCCCGTCCTCGTGTTCTGGATTGTCTGTGGCCGTCTGAGTGCTGTCAACACCCACTGCTTAGCAAGCCAGCTTGGATGTGGGCCACATACCCTTAATCCTCCCCTAACTTGCCTCGCATCCTCCAAAAACACATCGTCTGGAACTGATAGATAATGGAGTGAGTGTAAAGGAATGATAAAAAAGCAGCTGTGGAGAATACAAGACGGCTATTAGCAGCAGGACACACAGAGAGAGAGACTGTAGATCTGTTGTTAATTCTATGGTCATTTTCTATAAATAATGATGATAAATATTAAGGATTCCGAACTAAAAATTTGTCAGAACGCTGCTGATGGTGTGTGGTTGCATGTGTTTCCAGATCAAGAGCTGTTCTCTGGCATGTACATTGACTTCATGGGGACAGATGCTGCCATCTTCAGGAGCCTGACCAAGAGAAACGCAGTGCGGACGGATCAGCACAACTCTAAGTGGCTCAGCGGTGAGCACAAAAAGCATTTAAGTGTAGATAATATTGATTGTTGTACACAAACACGTAGTTTTTTTTCTCTTTTGTTTATTGATTGAAATGGTAAAAGCCTCCATTTACCCCTCTTCTCTGTTCCATTCAGAGCCCATTTTCATCGACGCCCACCTGATACCAGATGGAACCGACCCCAATGACGCCAAATTGTACTTTTTCTTCCGCGAGAGGCTGACAGATAACAGCGGAAACACTAAAAATATCCACACCATGGTGGCCAGAGTGTGTCCGGTAAGCGCCTGCGGCTGCGCCTAAATGAATCAACGCTGCATGTTTGGTAGGTTCGAGTTTCTATGTTGCGTTTTTTGACCCCAGAGCGACATCGGGGGGCAGCGGAGCCTGGTGAACAAATGGACCACCTTCCTCAAAGCCAGGATGGTGTGCTCCGTTCTGGAGGAGGACGGCACTGAAACGCACTTTGACGAGCTCGGTGAGGAAATCAGAACATCAGTTTTCATGGAGGATTAACATTGTACATACATTTTTTTATTTTTTTGAATTTCTTGTTTCACTTCCAAGCTCCATATTTTCATGGAAGATGAAACAAGTTTAAACAAAAAACCTTGTTGTAAAAATGATATTGCCAAGAACCAAAAACCATTCTGATTTTTTAAAGTTTGCTATGCGTGGTCCAAGGTTTCCAACGATTGCCGTTTCCACAAACAATCTGTGGAAATTCCGATGTTTAGTCTGGATTACCATTGGAGCCCTTTGTCAAATTTCATAGCAATTCTCCTGCTAGTTTATATTGATGTATGAGCATATCGGTCCGGCCTCAGACTACAAACATCATCACACAGCATTCTAGACCTGCTTTTCTATTCAGGTCATCAGGCTCCTCATCTGTCAGCATGCACATTTATTAATTCCTCATTCGTCCCCTTTTTGGCCCTCGTACCTGCAGGATGAGGTGATGTGGATTATTTGTTGAAGGTATTAAACTAGAATATATGTGCGTTTTTTTTTTTCTTTTCTGTGTGTGTGCACATGTGTGTTTTCCCTTACAGAAAATGTGTTTTTGCTGGAAACTGATCAGCCCAAGGGTCTGCTGGTGTTTGGAGTCTTCACATCCACAAGGTAAGAGCGACGAAGCCAACTGTAACATTCCTGCAGGCCTCAGTGGTTATGTTAATCACTGACTGGATATCAGCAGGAGGGGATGAGCTTGTCAAAGGCCCTCGATACATAGAGACATCATGTGTCAGGTTGCAGAAGAGCCTATTCCGATGATGTGCTATCAGTTACAGCGTCCTGGTGGATTCTCCATATGGCGTTGGTTTTGATCTTCTTTCCTCCTGATCTCTAGCAGCGTTGTGCCACTTTGCTGACCGAGAGTGCAGGAGACACATTCGTAGTACATGCTGATACAGAATATGCATCACACGAAATCCATTGTTGGATGACTTCCACAGGCGTGGAATGAGAGTACTCAGCTGGATTTTTTTTTTTAAGAGCAGAGAGAATATCATTATTGCATTTTTCAAATAGATGGACCCCGGCCACGTTTCTGCACTTAAATAAACATATGAAAACGAATCTGGGCAAATGTTTTGTTCGTTTTGAAACCGAAAACTATAAATGAAAAGCTAAAATTTGAAACCAACAGATGGCATATTAATCTTAAACGATTAGAAGTGAATGAAAAATGTTTCAACTCAGATGTAGAGTTTATATGTTTTAGTATCTCAGACTGCATAAAGAGTCTTGTTAAAAAAGATCTGCGCTATCAAATTAAACACTGTTGATCCCCTTAGGTGGTTCAGATGGAAGTTAAAAAGGTAGATAATGTCCAAAGTTAAAGAGAAGTACTTCCAAACATAAGGAGTCTAATGAGGACCGGGTGACACGGTGGTTAAGAGAAACCATTTGTCATCAATTTCATTACCGTGCTCATATTTCTTACCAAGTTAACCATTCATCTTAATGGTTTATTCAGAACCGTCTAGCTTATCCAGGTCTTTCATCACTTTATGTAATAATACTTGCAGATTTTCTATTTTAGCCTTAGCAGCAAGACAAAAATATCTTTTTTTTAATTATGAAATTACACTTTTACATGTATCCACCGTCTGGAATCAGTCAGAACTATGATGGTCGGATACAGTAGGACTGATACCTTTCAAGCTGCTGTGCTCAGGTCTCTCCAACAGACAGCATGTTACACTGAAACAATCATTTTAGGCTTTTTTTTTTGTTTTGTGAGGAAACATGATGAGATACACACTGTCTGTTTTGTAAAGTGATTTCCAGACTGCTGAAATGTGATCACATGGCAGAATTCCTACTGTCAAAACATGATAAACGCAATGTAACCCCAAGAACCCAACAGATGCACTTTGCATTTAAATTCCCATCTGTTTCTCTGTTGAGTTGCTTTTCACGTATTCATACCAGCGAGGTGGATCACAAATGAAACAACTTGAGCTTCCCAGTGATACCAGTTGCGTGTCAGCGAGAAAAAAAAAATCATTTGGAATTTACATCATGTTCAATTATAGTTACAATCTGCATACGATTCTGCATCCATGTCCACACACACGTTACTCTTGTTCGAATTACTGATGAGCTTTTCATTGCATAGATATGGAACATATGGAAAGTAAGTGTGAAATTGGAGCTTTATAATGATGCTTGTCATTTATTTGTACATAATAAAGTACATTATGAAGAAAGATCAAACTTCTGCAAAGCTATATCTTTACTATTTTATTTGAATTACTCACAACGTTTGTTTTTCTCAACACACCACATATAAAAAAGAACAGCAGATCTTTTCAATGTTACTAGTTTGTTAGAGAAACTAGGTTTTGAAATTACAGCAAATTCTCCAACAAAGGGCTGACGTTACATCCCGCTATGTATGACAAAGAAACATAAAATAATAGGTTTGCTTTTTATTGCAGTGGTTTAAAAATCGTGGTGCGCATCTCACCTCACAAGTAGGCAGTACAGATCCTGGACTATGGGGGACTCCATGTAAAGTGTAAACACATAATGTCATTGTAGGGATTATTTTAATTTCTTGATGCAAAGCTTAAAATAAAACCATTGCAGGTATTATCACATCAAAGGTGGAAGGTCTGCATAGCCTTGAATGCTGTGAAATAAACAAGACACAACACATCTGGCTGGCCTTTATAATGACCAGGGTAATAGCTTAAAAGAAAAGGTAGTGAAATTACCCTGAAATAGCCTCGGGTTCACAAGGTTAAATGTAATCCTTTCTGACATTAAAAATGCAGGAAGGAAAGTGTTCACCACATATTGTACAAAACTCTGTGGTCACCTAAAAAAAAAAAAAACAGCAGCACTGAGCAAACAGCCAGAAGGCTTGAATGGCAAATTCAGAGGCTTAAAGGAATGGCGACTCGCTCCGTCTGTTCTCATCTTTAATTGACTTTGTCTGTTTAACCCAGGGCGACACCGCCACAGGCCTTCGATTCACTTGTTACCTCAGGATCACAGAAAGTCTACAGTAGTGTATCCTGGCTCAGAGGACACAGCCAAAGCAAACAGCCAGGTCCTTAAGGTCTCTGAGCTCAGTGTTATTCCTTTTTCCACACTGTGTTTCTTCCTCCGTCTCCTATTTCCACAATATGCTTCTGTTCCACCCTTTTCAACAAAAGTCTCTTTTATATGTTAAGCAGTGTGGTTTTAAATAACTGAGCCAGACCACATCAGATCTTTGAGGAGGAAATAGGTGAGCTGTCCTCACCGGAGTGTGACAGGGGGTTCACCCGAACTCACATTTCCTCAGAAAGTGGAGGATATTTTTGCTGGGTGGGTCTCTTGAGTTGCGAATGTAGGTTCCCATCAAGGTATTTCATTCAATGTATGCATCTCATTTCCTCAGCTCCGTGTTTAAAGGCTCAGCGGTGTGCGTGTACAACATGGCGGACATCCTCACCGTCTTCAACGGGCCTTTCGCTCACAGAGAAGGACCCAACTTTCAGTGGGTGGCATTCCAGGGGCGCATCCCTTATCCAAGGCCTGGAACTGTGAGTTCATTTTTAGGTCATTCATTCTTCTTTTTATTGGTTATTCCAGTGCGTGATTCCAGAAAATATAACTCCTTACATATTTCAACACTGAAAAGGATTAGGGAAGAGGTAAATCTTGTATTACCAGCCACTTTCCCAAACGAAGAAATCAAAGTATAAACTGAGGACAACATAAAAAAATAGATTCCTACAGAATCAGCTGCAATCAACTAAACATATCTATTAAGATTAAACGAAATAAGGACAAATAATAAATAGATGAACATTCTGAAGTGTCTTTAAATTGCACCCACACTGTTTTGCTCAAAACTGCATTGCTCTTTGACATTTATATTACTTACTGTTCATGAAAAGGCAAGAAATCTTGAATGTTAATATACCCCAAAAAGCATTGTTAGATTGTCTTCCGGGGCTGTAGCTCACATTAAGAGGACGAAGGTCAAGTGGCTGCAGGGGGGAACTTTCCTCTAAGAGAATGTAGGTTTTTGTTAGCTGGGGGGAGTTCAAACTCTTCACTTCAAAACCTTCTTACAGTCTGTATTTTACACGCTCATTTCACTGTTCATAAACAGAACGTAATTAAATTTTGCTAGCTTCAAGCCAGGAAAAATAAACAACTCAAAACAGATCCAGTATTCTCTCAGCAGTGCATCTTCATCTCAAGGGAAAAGGCTTTCAAATCACCCTCAAATTTTGACAATTTTATTTATAGTATTTCAGTAAATTTGAAATAATTGCCTAAAGAAATCTGCACATAAAATAAACTGCAGTATTGGTGACACTTACAAACTGATGTATATAAATAAAGGTGTGTACATATACAATTCATATGTGCCCCAGTACGTATCCTTGTGGGACTCCATGTTTAATTTTCTTACATTCTAACTCATATTCACAACATATTACTTTGCATGATGTAAATAAGTACTCAAACTATCTACAAATTATCCATCATCAAGTTTAGTATTTTTGTCATTGATTCTCAATACAGTTATTTATTCAAATTTTCACAAACAGTGGAATCAAGATTAAAAGCAAAAGGACAAAGCTTGAATGAATATGTGAATGACATTCTCCCTGCTCTATACCTTCCTTCTGTGTCTCCAGTGTCCCGGTGGAGCCTTCACACCCGACATTCAGACAACTAAAGAGTTCCCAGACGACGTGGTGACCTTTGTGCGAAACCATCCGGTCATGTTCAACCCCATCTACCCGGTGGGGAGGAGACCCCTGGTGGTCCGCACCAACGCTGACTATAAATACACATCGGTGGCTGTGGACCAGGTCATGGCTGCTGACGGAAACTACCAAGTTCTCTTCCTCGGCACAGGTGTGTATGTACACGAGTGCTACAGCTTCTCAAAGCACATGCAAAAGATCCAAATGATCCAAATTTCAGTTACTGTGAAAAGACAGAAAATTAAAGCTATAAGTGTATATTTGTGTTTTGTGCAATTTTTGAGTGAAAAAAAGGTGAAAAGAAAGATCAGGCAAAAGTTTGGGCAGCCCAAGAAAAATGCGTCTCTGACCTTTGTTAGCTTGTTGCAGCTGTGGCTTGTTCATAATCATCGTTAGGATCAGCCAGGTGAGCAAAGATTTAGATCAAAGATGTAGAAGTACTCTGACTCCTCAGAGTTTGAACAGCTGCCTAGAATGCTGAACACTAGAATAACTGCTCATGAAGAAGTGGTAAAGTAATAAAGAAATGACTCTCAGAGATAACCGCTCGTAACTTTGCTGTAAAGGTAAATCAAATCCCCTGTTTGACTGGAAAACAACTTGATGAACTTATAACAGTTTCCGGGGCGGCAGCGTTCTACTTTGTGGCAACACTCCACAAATATTACTTTCACGGAAGAGTGATCAGAGGAAACCCTTTTCTCCACGAAATTTAGTGTCAGAAGTTTGCATATAAACATATAAACCAGTCTTGTACTTTTTGGAAACAAATCCTGTGAACAGATGAAGTTGTTTTATGTCCACAACAAGCGAAAGATTTGTTTGGAGAAATGAAAGTGGAGAATTTCACAAAAACAACACGTCTCCAAATGTTAAGCACAGGAATGGATTAATCATAGTTCAGGCTTGTGTCGCAACCGGTGGCACATTCCTCTCTCTTCCGCTGGAAGAGCTAAGAATGGATTCAATTAAATACAAACAATTTGTGGCAGCAAACATCACAGCATCTGTAAAAAACAAACAACAACAACAAAAAAAACTGAAGATGAAAAGAGCATGACTTGTACAACAGGATAATGATCATAAAAACATCTTAAAAATCCACAACGGATGACCTCAAGAGGCACAAACTGAGGTTTCCCTGCCGCCCTCACATTTCCGCGAACAAAACATCATCAAAACTCTGCGGATAGACCTCAGAGGAGCAGAGCATGCACGACAGACCAGAACGTAGAACTGGAATGGGTGAAATTCCTCTAAACAAGAACTGAGAGACTACAAAAAGCCTGTAGATGCTGTGACACTTTAACTCTGTTTTGTTATTTTAAAGCTGTAGAAGATGGAAATCAAAACATAATCTAAAACAAAAGATAATGATGTCATCTTCAACTTTCATGCATTTTGGAAAACAGTTTCAAGATTTGTTTGGTTTGTACTGTGACAAGGAAAAGTCTTGACCTCTCTGTGTAAAGTGCCCAGAGATCACTAATTTTGTAAGTTAGCACCATTTTAATAGAACTGAATTAAACTGGACTGAAATCAGATTATCCTATACATACTTATAGACTTGTTTAAACTTTTGCATGCACCTGAATGTAGTTTACTTCATGCCTCGCCGTTTTATGAAGCGATATGATTGGCTGCCGACCCCCGAGACAGCTTTGTGTATTAAAAAAAACACACCAGACCGCTTTAAGACGATGATATGATGAAGATGCAAGTGTAAAGACAGGCTGATCCTGCAAAAAATATGAACATTGGATGTTGTTCCTGGCAGGGACTGGGTGTTTGTCAAGTCGTAAATCTGCAGCGCCGAAATTTTGTCTCACCCTTCTGGCAGCAAGAGCAATTACATAAACACTGTCGACGTGCTTACGACAGATGCCTCGCTGTCAGTTGTTTTCTCTCCTGCATTGTCTTCTGAATGCTTTCATTATGTAGTGTCACTGGAGGTAGCCTTAAGG
The DNA here is from genome assembly GCF_000690725.1 of Stegastes partitus. Taxonomy (NCBI): domain Eukaryota; kingdom Metazoa; phylum Chordata; class Actinopteri; family Pomacentridae; genus Stegastes; species Stegastes partitus. The sequence continues at coordinate 295,092 of NW_007578267.1, forward strand.
CCTGCATCCTGGCATCAACACCTTAAATGAAGCAGTTCTGTCCTAAGCCTGTGGCGCCATTAAAGTCTTGTTAGTATGCAGGGAAAGCCATAAGCAAACTAATTTACTGCCACACGCAGTAAAAAAGACCGATACAGACCTCTCTTAGTCGTCATTGAGCTGTTTCACAAGTAAATAATTGCTGAGTGGAGTTTCGTTGCCTCAGCCCTCCATTATCTGCTTTATCTGTTATCAGATTACAGATAATGGAGGGGATAGTACAGTGTGGGTGCTGCAACTAAATAAAACACAGACATAACAGCGCGATAAAGCATGAAGCACAAATGATGCTATAAATAGATCATTGACGAAGACAAATTACTGTGAGCCTGGACTTTGGGCTTTAATTTGAATATATCAGTTGACAGACCTGGCAGCTCGTGTTCTAACTATTGCCACAAGCTTCATGGCAAATTGTTATCTCATGTGTTTCTAAAAACTGAATATGAACATTAACATTAAAACCACTGACAGGCACCATGAATCCCATCGATGATCTTGTTACAGTGACATCTATGAATGGGTGGGATATATAAAGCAGCAAGTGAACGGTCAGTTCATGAAGTCAATAATGTGTTGGAAGCAGGAAACATGGGCGAGTGTTGAGATAAGAGAATCTCTGACAAGGGGGCAAACTGTGATAGTGAAATGATTGGGTCAGAGTATCGCAAAAACAGCAGGTGTTTCCGTTATGCAGCGGTCCGAGGAAGGTCAGCCGGTGTACTGATGACAGGGTTATGATCACATGGAAGAGATACTAAAGCACTCTAAACTGCTGAGAACTTTGGCAAAAAAAAAAAAACAATTTTCAACTTTGATTTTGCTTTACAAGTTACTGTTATTTTATAGATTTTCCCTATTTTGTTAAATTACAGATATTATCCAGTAAAATCACAGAAAAAAGTGTTAATTTACATGTTGACATTTACAAAAATGTCCAAAACTGTACATAATGTCAACATCAAAAAGCCCCACATAGCGTAATTAGTCATTATACAATGTGTGGCCACAACATTGCACTGTTTAACAGCATTTTAAACAGATATTTGCTGTTATTTTCAGGGGCTTTGCAGCATTTAACGGTTCCTTAACATATATTTTCTGACACCCTAATCGCCAGATTTTCACAGTTTGTTTTTTTAATGAATTTTTTCTCATTTTCATGTATGATAGGAAGGTGTCAGAACACGTTGCGTCACAGTTTGCTGTATATTAGGCTGCAAAGCTACAGACTAGTCAGAGTGTCCGTCATGACCCTATGAGTGTCAGAAGTGGACCGTGAAGCGATGGAAGGAGGCCTGGTCTTATGTTACATCAAGTAGCATGCTGTTTACCTGTAGATGAGACGGCAGCAGGATGCATTATGGGAAGCAGCCAGTTGAGGCAATGTTGGGAACCCTTTGGTCCTGGCATTCTTGTGGGTGTTACTTTGACATGTACCCCAAACATTGTTGCAGAGATACATACACACCTTCATGGAAAGGTCTTACGAACATAACAGAGGGTTCGAGGGGTTCACTTTGGCCCCAAATTCCACGGATCTCAACCGAGCGTATGTAGGATTCGCTGGAAAAACAAGTCTGATCCACGTCAACGTCCAGGACTTATTTCAATGCCTGATGTTACAGAACGCTGTCAGAGGTCTTGTGGAGTCCAGGCCTCGATGGGTCAGAGCTGTTCTGATGCCACGAAGAGAAGCTATTCAGCATCATACAGGTGGTTTTAATGTTGAAGCTGATCGGTGTATATCGTGCGTACTAGCGTAATTTATACCTGTCTGTCTCTACAATTATAAAGCTGGAGGTAAATAACAGAAAAAATATGTGTTTGCGAGCCGAATTATGTGCGCATCTGTGCTTGTGCATGTCCATGTGTGCGCATTTGTATTCAACAAACTGCTCTGGGACTCTCTCGTGCAGCTGCTCGTGTTTATCAAGCAGCCTCTCCTTTCTGTTCCTCCTGCCTGGATTCTTGAAGAGAAGCCAGTGCTGTCTAACCATATCTGGTCCTGAAATGGTGCTTTGTCTCACGGATGAGGGAGACGCTCTTATCGGGCACTTCCAGGAGCTGTTACTGTAACTCCTCCACCCCGCCTTTCTCCTGCTCTGCCGCTCCAACTCCCAGGACAAAACATCTAATTGATGATGGTGGTGTTGCGTTTTGCCCTTTTTGTGGTCCTTGACCTCCCTTGTGCAGGCTTAAGAGCTTCCATTCCCACTCCTGCCACAGTTGATTTTGCTATGGAAACTGGTCATGGCTATCATGCCTAATTCAAAAGCAAACATGGGCAAAGGAAAACAGACTTTGGGTTTATTTTTTTCATCAGCAGCTCTGTCCTAGTTTCACTGACGACTCGCGACTGTGGGCGTTCATTGTCGAGCCGTATCTGTTTCACACGGTTGTTAAATGCATATGTGTGGCTGCGACTCATGACACGTCTGCTTTCTGCCCCCAGACAAAGGTACAATACAGAAGGTGATTGTGCTGCCGAGCAATCATTCCCTGCATGAAGATCTGATCCTGGAGGAGCTGGAAGTGTTTAAGGTCTGCTGCCTGTACTTTTCCCTTCTCTTTTTTTCTCTTTTTCACTTTAATCCCTTTCCTCCCTAAAATCAAAGGCAGGAAGGAGGAGGGTGCACTTGGCCACGACACAAAGGCCAGGGGCAGACAGACAAAAGCAGGGTGGCATTCGGGAGATGGATGTTCTGCAGTGGAGTGCAGCGTAGAGTGATGGGAAACATGCTAGCATACTGAAACAGCCTGTTGCCCCGAGTGAACCTTTGCACATGTTGTTTTATCTTAGCTGAAATCGCTAAAAATGGTGATCAACCTGCGATCAGATGTAAATCCACGACCGCTTTGATCCTCCATCTGCACCTGGACCACAGCGGTCCTTCAATCAGAGGAGATTTATTCTCTCAAGACAGAATATATTTCATCTAGAAAGTTAAAGCCATCTGATCTTAGATGGATTTCTTTGTTTGGTCACAACTCCACTGCTATGACGATTTCTCATTAAGCTCAATAAGCTACTGTCTGCAGTAGAAACTGTTCTGGGAACATTTAGAGGAATCTTCCTGCCAAGAGGTAGACAACAAGATGCTCCTCACATGTCTGTGCTGTAAATGCAAAGCCTCAGTCAGCAACCAGTTACACCATCCAGTAAAACCACCGTTACAAGTTGGTTTTTGAATGGATGAGACAAAAAGTAATGCAGTAATTACTGAGCTTTAGAGGCGCTGTTAGGTGGACTTGCATTGGTTGGGCTACCACCTTACCCATTGTCTATGTGTTAAGATAACTGGTTACTGCAGTGGGTACAGTATGTAATTTGTAGTCTTGCATTGTTCAGACCATCACTGGACCATACAGCACTGTATCAGCACTGTGGAACGGTCTGACTGCTCTCATTATCGTTCTGCTGTAGGGCAAAATCCACTCTGGCTAGTTTGGATTCTTTAAACCCATTACAGCAATGGTGCTCCTACAAAACAGTGTTGTAATGGAACATTTGAAAGGATGGAGGCAATTGCTGTCATTGCAATGGCTAATTTGGCCTGCCTTACTGCACAATTCAAAAATTTGTCTAAACTACTGTTTTTAGTCTGCAGCTTGCTGCTCGGAGGCTGTTGTTGTTTCTTATAGTGATTTTTTTTTTCGATTTTGACAACAGTAACATGTAGACAGTGTGAGGGGCCGGTCAAACTCACAATCTACACCCAGTTAGTCAGACTATCTGATTGCCATCAAGATATGACAGTGGTATTCATTATTTCGTCCAATTCTCACCAAGAAAAATTACCATGCACAAAACTAACTCTTTAAGATATTAAAAGAAAGTAATTAAAAGCAAAAGCTCTGAATGTGCCTCCTGTCTGTGCTCTTTTCCAGAACCAAGCTCCTATTACAAACTTAAGAATATCCTCCAAAAAAGTAAGTGTCCTAAATATGGTTTTGTCACACATTAAGTGTAATTATACTCTTTGAATACGTGATTCATTGTCTGTGGCCACTATGTCATGCATGAGACAGAAATCTCCTGTGCACAATAAGCCTCCCAAAAGGCACGGAAATAATAAGCCATAATTGTTTCGGCACTCTGCCTCATTTTCCTGTCAGCCGGCCACTTATTAAGACAAACAGGGCGCCTGACATTTGAACTGTTTACTTTACAGCAACAGCTGTACGTCAGCTCCGAGTTCGGGGTCTCGCAGGTCTCCCTGCACCGTTGTCACGCCTACGGGTCGGCTTGCGCTGACTGTTGCCTCGCCAGAGACCCCTACTGCGCCTGGGACGGGCTGAGCTGCTCCCGCTTCTATCCCACCGGCAAAAGGTACACAAAGGTTTCCAGTTTTAGGGTTTATAACTGCAGTTTTGCGACAGTATTCGGTATCTGGAAATTGAGCGCAAAGGAGTGTTAAGTGTCCACCAAGGATTGATGCAGACGAAAAACTACGCAAGTCCCAAAACACATTTTTCAGCGTTAATAGGTGCTGACAGGTGTTGATTAGATAGTCTATTCATGGAGGCAGCTATTCCAAACTTTCACATGTGTTAAATAAACATTAGCATAGGGCAGATTTCTGAATCCTATACGGCATGCCGCTTCACTTGCATTCTCAGTTTATAATGGGAATACAGTGAGGTTTGTGGTTTTCAATGCCAAACCGAGGTAGTATTCATTAAATATACAATACATATGAAACCTTCACGGGCAACAGTCGGTGTATAATATGTCAAAGAAAGAAAAGAAAAAGCTGTTCACAGCTAGAGAGGGCAAAGAGATCACATGACTGGAATCCTTCATTACGCCCTTCAGCCGTGCCACCAATTTGGCTTTTGTTGTTTCCCGCCCCGCGCCCAGACATAACACAGACGAGGAGGTATGAGCGACACCTCGCCTCCAAACCGATACCTCTCCGGTCTCTTGAAGGACCAGCTGTGTGTCTCTTGACATTTCAGTCAGGTCAAGTTTAGTTTGGTCCCAGAACAAAAGCCCAGTCTCTGTTTTTTTTTCTGCAGGAAATGTGTCTGAAATGTGTCAGCTGTTTACATGCTCTTTTCCTCAAGCTGTTGCATATGAGTGTCCCTGCGAGTGGAATAACACGCTCAGATTTTCCTCATATTGTTTTGGCAGCGACTGCTACTTCAACAGTTTCAATATGACAGGAGTCTATTCTGTTTTTAGCTGGAGTGTATTTATACTATTTTCTTTCCCCTTCTTTTTTTTCAGGAGAAGCAGGCGGCAGGATATCATGCACGGAAATCCACTGACTCAATGTAGAGGATTCAATTTAAAAGGTACTTAAAGCTGCACTAATCGAAATATTTATAGCAACAATGGGTCGTGTGATTGTAATATGAATGGTGTCAGTTTTTGCTACCAGCCCAAATGTAATTTTCACCCAACTCACGAGCTCTATTGTCACAACCTCACAACAACAAGCGTTTGGTTTCAGCAAAAAATAAAACTCCGATAAAGGAAGTATTAGACAAAGTCAGTGAAGAAAAGCAGACAGCAATTCAAAGGTCAAATATTTTTCTCGGGAGAGCAAAATGGAGCTAAAAGGAGAGTATTGGATTCCAGGGTAAACCTCTTCATGATGCTAATGTCGTTTTGTGTTGACTAGATGTGTAATTATTTGGTAATGTGTTAGCCATGATGAATTTCTAATGTGATAGAAAGAACAGGGTTGTGCGTTCACGCCATCTGTTGAGTTCTCCTGCTCCAAAACATACAAAGAAAATTAATTAATGTAGTTTTAATACTAAAAGAGATCATTTTGGGGTTTTTGGATGTTCCCCTTTGCTTCAGTTTAATGTGTAACACCTTTTTTGTGCATGTAAAATGTCTGCAAATTTACAAAACCCACGACAAAGGAAGTTACTCCTGCCCACAGTTAACATGGCTCCTTACCTGCCTGAACCGCCTCATTCGAAGGCCAGGCTTCTGTTACTTATTTACATCATCATGTGACACATTTGAATGTTGTTTATGGCCTCAGCAGACAGGAGCTGTTAGCTGCTTATGTCCTCAGCACATCAGGTGAGGGTCCTGACCTATTCATAACTGTGAAAAGGGATGACTCTGAGATGATTTACCACAGCGAACACATTAGCCTGTCTGACACCAGTGATGGCAATGAGGTTAGGGTGACCATATATTTTGATTACAGAAGACCGAGACCCTGAGCATGGTTCAGTCTATCTCTCAAGGTGTCATTGAAGCTAGTTGGTCTCATTGAGGCGATTCCCAAAGTAAAACACTGAGCAAAGACAGAGAAATGGCTGCTGGGTGGTTAGTGTGGCACAACATCAAGTAATAACTGAGCAGCTTCCCCTCCGTCTGACGTTATTTCCTCGTTAGAGCTGCTTCTGTTCGGCCACTGTTTCTGCCTATAGATCTGGGGTTTTAGTATGAAAACTATGTTTTCTCACTTACATCCGACCAGCTGACCAATCAGAGCGGACAGCTTTTCAGGAGGAGGCCTTAAAGAGACAGGAGCTAAAACGAAGCATCTCAGACAGAATGAGATGACGAGCTGCAGCAATGTACAATATGAGAAATGTGTTGTGTTTTTATTTAACATTAAAGCATGTAAACATATTCTAGTCGATTATAAAGATAAAATTACAAACCTATAAATCTGCACAATATGGGCTCTTTAACTAAAACATGGACACTACTCATAACTCTTTCTTATGCATTATACAGCAGATTTACATTTAGACAGATCTCGACAAACTTATGTGTCAAAAAAATATAAACCACCAGCGAGGGTTATGCTGAGGCTACACCTGCAGATGTTTTAGTGTTTTTTCTGCAGTGTTTGTGCTTTAGGAACCGCATAATGTTTTGGTTTTTTAAAAAAGTATACCCAGTGGACTAGCAGGGTGCAGTTTAATGAGAGGAGAGAAATTTGCTCCCCGAGGTGTTCCATTCACGTGAACCGTTTATATCTCTAAATTAACATGAGCTCTGGGAGCCGGGCATATGGCCATTACCTTAATTAGTCACATCCCTGTCATACATCCAGCTGCGTGATGAACCATTTACATGCAACAACAAAACGACAAAGTAAAGGAGAGGAAACTGAGTCAGTACATAGAAGGCTGTTGCTCGTAGAAAGCCAAGTCTGGGTGGGGTTTGGTTGTGCTGCAGGTGCCAGAATAAGCTCTAAGTCAACATTTCACCATCAGTGACGAGACTTGAGACAGATTTGATCCCATCTGTGCTCTTTGTGTCTGTCAGCCAGTGACGCCTGATGAGCCTCCCTTGACTCTGTGAGTGTGTCTGTGCGTGTTTATTAGCCTACAGGAACGCGGTGGAGATGACGCAGTATGGCGTGAAAAACAACACCACCTTCCTGGAGTGTCTTCCCAAGTCTCCTCAGGCGTCGATTCGCTGGCTTATTCAGAGGGACAACGACAGGAGGAAAGAGGTCAGTTGGATGTTTGAAGAGGCGGACGCCGAGAACACAATGAAAATCATTAAAGATGTAACTCATTAGAAGTCTGCCACGCTCCCACGTCTGATTGAACATTACATCGAACACGAAGCACGTCGTAGCGATCCAGTGAGCTCATGTGAGTTATCAGCGCTCGCATCGCCTGAGGAATGTCACGGTGAACACTTATTGGCAGGGGAGCATCGTAATGAGTAATGATACAGATCAAATGCGATATGGGCCCTGACTAATGACGAAACTCTCAGCGGGGGAAAACATTTTACAAATATTTGACACCCCTTAAATGGTGGGAGCACTTTGGAAAGCAGTTGAAAATTAAATAAAGCTGGGATGGAGAGCGGCTACGTGATGAAGACACATCTTTTATGGATTTAGCACCTCTGTGGAGAAAGATCAGAGTAATGGCCGTTTAATAGCTGTTTCCTCATGAAAATAGACTTTGGCCTTAAAATAAATCACTTGAGTTTTATGGTGTGTAATCACTGGACTCCTCTCCAAACCGAGACTTGGCTGACTTTACAGCAGTCGATGGAAAAGAAGGACGCAGTGTTACATTAAGGGCATAAGCATCAGTTTAATGATTTTTTTTTAATCATGCATATGCATATGCACATGTTGCATTGGCTTACAAGGCAGCAACATTTATTATAAATCACATCCAGAATCCAGAGCATACAAGTGTACTTCAAAAAAGTCCAGAAATAAAGCATTTCAACACCAACTACACACACAAGAAGCCTAATTCATGTTTTCAGCATCTGAGAAAATACACATTCCTATTTTGAAAAAGTGTTTTAGTCCTACTACATTAATTCTTCATAATGTTTGATGCATATTATGATTCAGAGCCACATTGTTCCAACAAAATAGATGTCAGGAAACACCCAAGTACGCACTATACTGGAAGTGATAATAGGCAGATTGAGAGTGGAGTCATCAACCACAAATCACAATTCAGTAACAAGTGTGTCCAAAATTTGCATCACGTAGCGTCACATATCTGTGACACATTAATCAGGCAGTTGGTGGGTCTGGCTCGTCGGATGTTGTCCCGCTCTTCCTGAAGGACCGGGAGAAGTTGGCAGATATTTTTGGGGAACAGTTGTCAGACACATCTAGTAGAGCATCATGTAGCAGACTGTCTGTCCGACCGCGCTGTGATGTTTTTAGACGACAAATACTGGAGTTGTGGACATTCGAGTGCCTGGCTACAGCTATAAGGGACATGCCAGCATCCGGCAGCCAACAACCCATTCTCGTCTGTGTCATTGGAATGAAGCTGTTTATAGGGTGTCTGGCCACACGATGTGATTATTGTCCGTTAAAGTCGCACCTGACTCGACTGTGGATTAACTCATTTATCAAGAATTCGTCACACATTGAGCAAAGGTTTTTCTGCACATTTGTCAAAATTTGAACCCTTTTGGAGCCAAAGCTGACTGCTTGGATGCTGTGTTTCTATTTTAAAAGGGTTGAGATTTGGCGAGTGCAAAGATTCTGGCATTGTTTTCATCCAAACACAAAAGCTTCCCACGATTCTGCATTCAGTTATAATCCTTTCTTCTTCTCTTTTTTTTTTAATCCTGTATTTGGATGTCTGCAGGTAAAGCTGAGTGATCGCGTGCTCTCCACCGAGCAAGGCCTCCTTATCCGCTCCGTCCAGCTGTCCGACCAGGGCCTTTACTACTGCCTGACCACTGAGAACAGCTTCAAACGCACCGTCGCTAAGATCCGTCTGCGCGTGCTGAGCGAGGCCATGGTGAGCGTGCTGACAGACAAGCAGCAGTCTCCGTGGGCGTGGGCCAGCTCTCTGCACCCCAAGACCCTGTTGTCAGCCTTCAGTCCGGCAGAGAGCCTTGCTGTTCAGCAGTACTGCAAAGAGAGGAAGGAGCTCCAGAATCTCCAGCAGAGGCAGCAGCAGCAGCAACAGCAGTCACAGCCGCCCGGACCCCTCAGGGGGGATCTGGCCAAACTGAAGCCGCTGCTGGACAGAAGGAAGAGCCGCAATCGACGCAACCACCTCCCGGAAGACTGACACGGAGGGAGCTGCAGAAACTGACTCGCATGCCTTCCTCTAATCCTATACCCTACAAAGCAGTTTACAGAGCCTCATTTTCTCATCTCAACTGCAGAGCTGCACTGTGGATGTACAGTAAAAACCAGGAGGTGGGTGTGAGGGAGTTATCTCTTTTTCTTGCATGAGGTGCTGTGACTCGATGGCTGTGACCCACACTAACACACACAACCGTTCATTCTCCGCCACGGTCACAACACAAACTGTTACGACTGCAAACTGTGGTCTCAGCTGATGTGGTTCACAATGAGACTCAGCTGTCTTGTCATATTTTAAATATTGAGGTGGGAGGTGAAGCGGCCGGATATAAGCTCACAGTGGATTTGTAATTTGAAGTCATGATATTAAATGGATGTGATAGAAAAGGGACAAAGGGAGACTGATGCATGTTTGACAGTGAGCGCCCTCGCTCTTTATGTTAAGTATTACAACAGTATTTTATTAGATCCTAGCCACATTTGAATGTTCATTTTATAACTAACCAAACTGTCTCTACAGGGCTTTGTGTGAACATGGAGGGTAATAACACACTGTTTACAATAGCACTGGTTATACAAAACACAGATGGCAATTGGACCCGATAAAAGGTATTACGGGATGAAAGCTAAAAATGTTTTAGTTCAAAGGCTAAACTTTGAAATCCAGTGCTGTTACCCAAACGCTAAAATCGTGAAATTCCATGTGAGTTCTCTCCAATATTTATTCCTGTTGTTCAGAAAATGTGCCTCACCGCAATCCGGCTCGATCACGTTTCCCCTAGTTCCCAGCACAGAAGCATGTTTATAGAATTCATCAGTAATGTAGAGGTCTCTAAATCCTTGCTTGGGTTAGATTTTAGCAACCAAAACTAGCAGATACGCACATTTTAGTTAGTGTACAACCTGGAAGTGTACACGGTAGGGCTGATGCCGATACATCCCTCGATGGTTTTTCCACACAGCAGCGTGGACGTGTTCTTATCGGACGTAGTAGTGAGGTAGTCTGTGAGTTAGACCCTTTGACATATGTGAATAGACTATTTTTGTTTCCGAAGCATAGTTGATGTAGATAAAGATTATTTGTCGCTTGTGTACAGACTATTTTTTTTTTCATCTTGTTTCTTTCTTTTAATTTAATGCTGCGCCAGGTTTTGTGAAACTGTGTTTTCATTGTGTATATAATTTCCGCATGTTTCACCAACTAACTCCGACTGTATCTGCAAATTGCAGAGACATACAGTATTATTTTCATTTTGAGAAAAAGACTTTCAAGCGTGTACCTTCCCTCGTGCAGATCTCTGCTTCACGTTTAATAAAACTGTGTGACCAGCATCATGTCAACTTCAACTCAGTGTAATTGTAGTGTTATGAAACATATGTATTTCTATTTATTATTGCCATGATAGCCTGAATAAATATGTTCAGATGAATCTCAATTTTACAGAAGGATCATAGAGTTTGTTTCGAGGCGAAAGTTTTATGAGTAAGAAGTGTCAACATGTGGACTCCGTTGTGTTGTTGGCCAATACATCATCCATCTGTCTACTTAGTATACGATAACAGGCTTATTCCGTTGCTTTAAAGGGACTGTTTGACATTTTAGGAAATGTTGCTTTTCCCTTTCATGCCAAGACTTTGATGAGAAGATTAATACCACATTAACTGTGTCTCAAATCACAGGCCGCATCCTTTGAAGGCTGCATTTGAAGACCGAATGCATCATAGTGGCGCGACGAGGCTGTCCCATTTTGAAGGCTCTTTTTTAACACAATCAAAAAAATGCAGTCATCTTTGCCACGCCGCTGTCTGTTGATGATAATTGGACGGATTCAAATGTGAAAAATGTGTCCCCGCCGCTGTCAAGCTCGCAGGCTGACAGGATCGCTATTTTGTGATGCAAGAATATGAGTAGGAACAGCTGGTGATGCAAATCTAGAGTCCTCCGTAGACCGTTTAGCATTTAACTACATTGGTGCTAGGTGGGATTAGCTCTGCTGTCTGACCCAATTCATACTAACCTTAACCTTAATAATCCTAGCAGTGTCCCTCAACTGCTTCCCTTTGGTTAACACAATCAATCATTGGCCATTTAGCAACACTTACAGAGTCGTAACACGTCAATACTGGTCCCCAATGCAAGATGGTCAAAGTGGGCAACCTGCCTTCTTCCTGCTTCTCCTCCTCCGAGCTGGCTTACAGTCCATAACACATCATTCTGTGTGGGCACATTTTTGAACGTCCAATCATCCATTAATCATTATTTCAACTCAATTTAGCAATTTAAAATAGAGGCCAATAAACTATGTGCTTGCAAATGTAAAACAGTTGTATTGTTATTTATTTTGCTAATGAATGAGATGAAGTGCATTGCACCATGAGTACGATAAATACTTTCTGTAAAATATTCTTGTTTAGAAGCTTTCGGTATGTTGTAGATTTAGTGCTTGAAACAACTGAGACATTATGATGTGGTAGTAAAGATAAATACATGGTGGCTTTGAACCCTGAGCTCAGACCCCAAGTTGCAGTTCCTCAGATGGCCACTTGAGGCTGGTTTTATAGTGTGTTAATCTTCATAGACCCCCATGTTAAAGTGCCCAACTTTACAACAAGAAGAAATGTGTTTCCACCTAGTCCAAGACAGTGTATGTCTATATAGATAATTTCTCTGTTCATGCATGGAATGTGAATGTTTATTCACTTACCTGTGTCAATTTTATTAAGGCTTAAAGTTCTGCATAATTCAGGGTATGACTGCTTTAAGTGACAGTGACATCTGAGAGTTAATGGCCCAGAGATATTTGAATGGCTCTCGTCATCCCCCGCCTCTTTGCTCATTTTTGGATTAGCCAGAAGTTAGTCAGAACGAGGTGCAGATGGACACATCCTGAGCCACCACACTGAGCTTCAAAACCCCCTCTTATGAAACGTCATAGAGGGTTTGCCCATTTTTATATCCGGTGTAGCGTGGCTCTGTCAGAGGGTAGTAAAGTCTGCCCAATGAACAGACTGAGTGTTATTTCTGTGCACAAAAGCTGAAGTGTAAAAACACTAGAGTGGCTTTATTGAGGGTTTTGTGCCTGAGTTTCTGTCCTTTTCACAGAACCAGACCAGCTGCTTCCCTGTTTCCAGTCTTTTTGCTAAATTTAGCTCCCAAGCTGTTTGATGTAGCGTCAAATTCATAGTACAGGCGAGTAAGTGGCATCAATCTTCTCATCTAATACTTGTCAAGAAAGCAAAAAGGCGTATTTTGAGTGGGTTTAACAATATGTGGAAGCCTCACAGGGTTCAAGTTTTTAAGCAAAAATGTGTACCCTAAATTTCAAATGTCAAGACCCAGATATGTGGCGTACCCTTAGGTCGCAAATCAAATATCCCCACACAGAGCACCAAGTCTGTTTAAATTTCAGTAAAACACTCTCTTACATGTGTGACATGTAAGATTCAGGTCCAACAGTAGAATCAAAGACACCCTTAGGAGGCTGCTGAGGGTCATTTAAACCCCATAAAACCGAGGAGTGGTCTCCTGCTGAGCAGAAATACTGCTTTCTCACCAAACAAACTCCAGTACCATTCATAACACAGCATTATCATCCCCCGGCTCTACTTTATTACACGTTGTGATTTATGGGCCTCTCAAGATAAGGAGGAAAGTGCGTACAATGCAGAGATTTGTAACAGCAGCGGGACAGTCTGACCTGTATTTTCAGCTGAGGAGGGTTTAAAACCAGTTAGATATCGTTGTGCTGGGTTCGAACAATCCGATACTAGGAATAGGACACCCAATGAAAAACTCACGTTTTCAGATTTTATTCATGTAGAACACACTAGTTCAGCAGAGGATATGAACATTCGCGCAATAACAGTTTCATGTACATTTCTTTCATAGGATGTCGAACGAACCCATTTCTCTCTTCTCAGAGATCTAATGGATTACATGACAGTTAAGAGGAGTTTTCACCTGCTCTCCCTCTAGAAATCCCTGATTGATTTAATGTTACAGTGTTTGCAATTAAATAATAGTACTTGGCAAAGGAATTCAGCTCTCGAGCTTTACAAAATCACAGTATTCCTCCCTTGGTATCAAAGGAGGTATGACATTATAAATAACACTGAAATTACAAAAAGTGCAAGTCTATATCAAAAGGTCTGACGTCCCGTAGCAGCTTGAATGCACTGTGCTCTTACATACAATAAACAGTCGATTGCATGACCGGTTCACGCAAGCTTGCTTTGGTTATTATTCCTGCTCCTCACCACGAAGTAGGAGATGAGGCACACGACGAAGATGGCCACACCTGCACCCAACAGCACTTCCTGTATTATCTCCAACATCTCGATACGGGAGATGAGTTCCTTCTTAAACATTTCTGCCGTTGCGTCATCCAGCATTGCCGTCTGGATGCACAGAGGAGACACAGAATGAAAGAGCGGCTGATTTACATGCATGCCGAGCTAACAGATGATACACTTCATGACTGCAGGGCTTCATCTTTTTGACTTACCTCATTCATCCAAACGAGAGGGAATATGGTATAATCTTTGACTTTCTTAAGCACCCTGCAGGGAAAGAGTTCATTACTTGACATTCAGTGCATGATTCCGCCTCATACTTTCCGTCTTTGACTAGTTTGACACTTTGACATTTGTGCTTACTCACTTTCCTGTCAAGAACTAGACGGAAAGATAAATACTGTTCATGTGTAAGTAGAAGCTAGCGTAACAGGCTATACAAAGAGGTGAACCACAACTTACGTGATGACGTTTGATGGCCCGTACATCATATTCACTTGAATTCTCTTGGCAAAATTCAGGGTAAACCCAGTGGTCTGGTGGAAAAATACAACAAAAAAAGGTGAACATTTGCTAGATACTGCTGCTCCTGTAAATTTAAAAACGTCAGTAATTCATTGGTTCGTACAGGTTCGACATCCAAGAAGGTTTTATGCTCCTCTTCATTGGGGTTGAGGCCCTTCACGGCCGTCAGCAGGGATTTACTGCCATGAAGGAAGTGAGGCAGAGAGATGTAGATAGGTCTTCCTGTTCACATGGCAAACACAGAATTTCAATTCAACGTGCCCAGCTGCCGAGCAGAATGATAAAACAGTGAACTTCCAGTCACATCTGGATGAAACAAATTCTTTTGCTGACCATCTTGACAGGAGCCGAGGTCCAGTACTCCTGCCACGGTGCAATTCTTGGTGACCTCTTGGCTTCTGCAGAAACAATGGTTGTCTGGGTTGTCCACGGGGGACGCCAGGGTGGATGGGAGAAGGGAGTAGCGGTATACATCGATCCCTTTCAGATTCACAGTTTCCTCATAGCTGGCCGACACAGACCTGGAGACCAAACATTACATGGGTTAGTTCCACTTAGACTTTCATATACACAGCAATCTTTGCCTTTATTGCGCAACTCAATTCAGACAACACTTATCGTGGACCGCTCTGACATCTAATAACAACTGAAAAGATCAAGTTCAAAGGTAGCCATGCCCTAATAAATATGTACCGGATCACAGTCTGACTAGATTAGAGAAAACTGCCCGTGCAAAGTGAACCCTGTCTCACCTGCAGATATCTGAAGAGAAGAAATAGATAGGCTTCTTCTTGTCTAGAAAGGGTGGGAAGAAGGAAGCATCTGAGGAAAAAAGAAGAGATCAAATCAGGTTACAAAGGTGACTTTGTATGCATTATTATGAGAATGTCCTGTAAATGGAGTTCAGGATGAAAAGTCATACCTGTTCCGTTGAGCATGTCACAATACGTGTCGTTCCAAAAGGACAACTTCCTGTGGGTCAGAGTTTAACATTTCACAATTTGATTCAACAGCCAAAAATATTTGAGTGTGAATCTCACCCGTCAACTCCTGTAAGATACAGGTTTTGAATCTAAACTTAATGTTTCTTTTACTTTATTCATAATTGGACTCACTTTTCTCCCTTCCACCTGTCAATTATTCCCACTTTCGAGATGTCGTCCTTTCCAGTGAAGACATTGAAGGTGCCGTCATAAGTACCATTGTACTAGGGAAAACATATTTCATTGAAGAAATTAATTAAATCCTGGCATTTTAAAATCTTGTATTTTCTATGTTTTTTAACTGTAAAAAGTTACTTACAGGTGAAAATAGGCCCAGAGTTTCTTTGAGTATGGGATCTGGGTAGCCCCACAGCATTTCTTTGACTGAACGATGCTGGAACAGGGACGAGTTGGTCGACTTTATCAGTATCTCTAGAACACTGTGAAACGGTTTTGGAACCAGTGAATACGCTCCCTGAAAAAGAAACCAAAATATTCACCTTTACATTTGGAAAATACATTCCACGATAAAAGTATCAGACACAAAAGGAAGGAAAAGAAGCAAAGTTGCTGTGTACACAACTGCAGCTGTTGTGTCAGGAGATAAGCCAGGAGGTAATCCCCTTTTATGATTGTGTTATTCCATAGTTACTTACAAGCAGAGCTTTTGCTTACACTCATTATTTCAGCCTTATCAAAGTTTGCTGAGCAAACATTTAGACTGTCCACCAAGAAGAAAGTGTGAGTGTCACTTGCAAATGATGGCCTCCCAGTGCTTCTTAATTTCCAGCACAGCAGGACCGGAGCAATTAGGTCGACTGTCAAGTCGGTAATCGCGGGAGGAGCCCCTAATGGACATTTAATGACCGTAGATCTGTGTTGAAGTTTGGTCACTTGAAATGTTCGATTCCAACCCCCTGAAGCCTTTTGTTCTGGCTCACCAGACGTAGACTGTTGGTATAAACCTGCCAATTGTGATTTCACATGGCACTCTCCACCCCCTCATCTGTATGTGTTACTCTTTGCTGTTCTCTTTACTATAGGAGACACTATCGACAACCTTTGAGCGACCAACCTGCACACAGAAAATGACATGTTCTAACAAAGGCTTGGATTGGGCATTAATGCTGCTTAATGCTTTTAGTGAATTAGCCATTTAAATGACAGTGCTTGACTCCCAATGTGCTACTGTTCCATCAAAACAACTTCTTTCCCAGCATTATTTTTGCAGGGACATCCTGGGCTTCGTGGTGATTGTGAAAATACAGCATTTTTTTTTTTTTTTTACCTTACTTCCCCTGGCAGAATGATAATGAGGTAGAATTAGAGCATTCTGCAGCACTGACACACACAGCAGTGGAGAATGGCCTGATTACCCGAGGCTAAAAACAGTTTTTAGCTGTAAATCAAATCCTTATCTTTGAGTTTGACCAACGCACAACTGCATTTTTAACCAAGGAGTAGTCTGACTTACCAGACGTAGACTTTGGGTATAACCCTGCCATTCCCTGCACACATTTCATCCAGTTTTCTCCTCACCTCAGGCTTTGCACGTTACCGTTTTCATAATCTCCTTCCCTACGAGCAACAACAACCTCCAACCCGCACCCTAAAAATGACCAGATTTGTGGTTCTTTTGATGAATTAACGACAGTATAACGAGAATACTCGCCTCACTGCATGCAAATGTTCCATCAAAACAATTCCTCAGCCCTGTTTTGCAGGGACAGTTACTGCATCTCAAGCTTAGTTCTGCCCAATACGATTGTGAGTGGTTTAAGGAAATACAAACAATCCAGAGCATTTTCCCAGAATGATATAAAGGGGCAATCAGACCATTCTCCAGCACTGACACTGTGATGTGACAGTAGGTCTGACTCTGCCAAACTACTTCCAGGGCAGCTCGCCAGCTAACAATGGCTGAGTATTCATAAAAAAGGCGTTTAGTTCATCAAAGTAAACACAGGGATTAGCACGCTATGTTAGCGTTTGTCGCTAAATGCATGCCACCTGCACAGAAACTTCATTGCTACCCAACCTAGTTACGTCGATGTTCAGAATGGGCAAACATCAAAATTGCATTTGCAACTAACTGCACAGCAAATTCATGATGCTGTTTTGGTTAACTAAGCTTCCTATTCATCTGAAGAGTGTATGAAATCAATAATTTGTTTCGATACAAAACCCACAATACTTAACTTGTCATCCCCACATTTGCTTTCTATTTCAAGTCCTCCTTCGAAAACCACTCTGCGCTGGAGCCTCAGTGGAGTCACAAAATAAATAAGGTGTAAACTGACAGAGCAAGAACAAGAAACATGCACCAGAATTCTGCAAAATCCTGCATATTTTATGATTTTTTTGTTCCTCTCAACTCATTGCTTCAGTGTAGTTTTCAGTCCCATAAAAGAATTCAAATCAACAGCCAGACAAGGTCAGTCTTCACAAACACAACATCACAGAGGGTCACAAGTCAACAAGGTTGGGAATCACCACTAAAAATCAGAGCAAAGCAACCCGCCACAAGCCGGCACAGCTTGCTTTGGCATGGCTTGCGTCGGCTTTAGAACAGAGATGCAGTAAACGTTAATAGTGGAGCGGAGTCAAGTCAGGAATCAACACACGTTGGCACGGACACTTACAGCAACTGCCAGGTTGAGGGAGGTGACCATGTCTTCTTCTGATCCCACTGACATGGTCGGCTCGAAGATGGCACCCACAGGCAGCAGGAAGGAGGCAGTGTGATTAGGGTTGAATGTGACGTTCTCTTTGGGAAGATATCTTGTCCTGAAGGAGGGAGAGGGTCTTACTAGAGAGTAGACGCTTGTATGTTGTGTGATATGACAGAGTTTCAAATCAAAGAAGGGGAAATAAATGAGCCCTACTTATACGTATAAGGTCCTTTTTCCATGACCACTGGAGGTGAACCGTACTCCAAAACCTCCACTGGGTTTTTTAAGTCAAACAGCCAGAACTGCCTGTACACCGCTGATCCACTAGACATCCAGTTGTCATAAGCTGTCGTTCCGGGCTCTATGACGGCTTCCTAAACCCCGCAGACACACAGATGGTCTATTTTTAACATACCTCAAGACTGCCAGCAGGCCAACAGCTCCACTGATACATGAAAAAAAAAGGTGAATGCTCTCTTATTAGGTAAAAATAAAGTCTGAATCGTTAGAATTTGTGTCTAAAAAACACACACAGATCTTTTTTTCATGGATGACAACAAGACACAGTTGGCTTCTTGATTTATCATTTGAAGCAGCTTTCCAAAACATACGCCTCTTCCCTCTCGTTTCTCCTGATTCACCTTGATCTCCGCATATGCTCTCACACACACACACACACATTCGTCCGCTCTGTCATTCCCTTATCCTCCAACTCCAAGGGTGAAACTGAGCCACCATACCTTTTCCACTGTCCCCTCAATGATGATGTCCCCCACTGGGATCAGGATGCCTCCCAGGATGGCTACCACCGCCCCAAACACAGCTCCGGCTATCAGCGCGCGCCTTCTGTTACAGCAGCCCATGGTGCTGGTGTGCGTTTCCCTCCTTTCCACTCTGTACGTCTGTCTTGCTGTCTGCCTATCCGCCCGCCCGGCTGCCTGTTCCTCCTTCTGTCTCCGTGTTTGTGGTTGTGTGCTAGTATGTGCAGCTCGTCTGTGTTTGTGTCCGAGCAGCAGCAGAAGCAGCAGAGGCAGGCTGTACCATCAGAGGAGCAGGAGGAGGCCAGGTAAAGGCACACACACCCATGGCAGGTACCCAGGGACCTCCTATAACTAGGTTATATAACTGCAGAAGGGGGGTTTAAGGTTCAGCTGAGAGGTGTCCCTTTAGGTATCACTCAGCCATCTCCGACTTGGTGATAAGAGCAGGAGAAAGGTTGAAAGTCTTGCACAGCGCAGAGACTTTGAAGTGTTTCAATAATGCATTTTGCTTTTGTTTCTTTTCCTTTTTTATATATATATTGGGATGCCAGAATCAATTGCAATAAATCCTCACTTGTGAAGATTTATCACACTGTATGATATCAGTTCTAGAGATGACCTGGTTACTGAGAAAAATTCTAGGCATTATTTTATTCCACTCTGCCTTGGTGAATAACACACAAACTTAGCAACAGGGAAAATAAAGAGCAGCGCATAAATGATTGAGCATATTCCCACTGTGCAGACACAGTTACAGTCTTATCTGTTTTTAGTGGTGCACTCTCATAAGGGGGGGATATTAAAACGAATTGCTCGTTATCTCCTAAAGATATTTCCATGCGCTTATCGTGCTTTGTTATTTCGATAAAGGATCTCCTTGCACATGGGGTTTTTTTTGGATCAGCAACAATATAACACCGATAATGAACGTATCAGCTCACGTGTTTGCGGATCGCTTTTAATTGGTTTTGGGTTTGTTTAATCGCACGCTGTGGGGTTTTTTTTTTGTTGTTTTTCTTTCAGCTCAATAAGTCAGACAAACATCGTATAGCCTGGCACGCCACACCACACGACAGATTGTGGCGGTGACAGATTGTGGCTATGACAGAGGCATACTGGAAAGCTGAATACTCCAGCACTCCATTAATACCAGAGGAGAGGACGGAGGGAAAGAATGGTCAAATAATAGAGTAGATATATTCTGATATAGTAGATGTTTGCACTCCTCATAGAGCAAGTGAATAGTGCCTTTGGGAAATGTGCAGATTCTAACACATCCATCCATTATCTAAACACA
Organism: Stegastes partitus; assembly: GCF_000690725.1. Classification (NCBI taxonomy): domain Eukaryota; kingdom Metazoa; phylum Chordata; class Actinopteri; family Pomacentridae; genus Stegastes; species Stegastes partitus. The sequence goes on from NW_007578267.1 coordinate 315,183, forward strand.
ACTTAATCCTCACGAGGGTCATGGGGAGCTGGAGTCTATCCCAGCTGACTCAGGGTGAAGGCAGGGGACACCCTGGACAGGTCACCAGTCTATCACAGGGCCACACTTAGAGACAGACACACTCACATTCACACCTACGGGCAATTTAGAATCACCAATTTTTGGATTTGTGGGAGGAAGCCGGAGAATCCGGAGAGAACCCACGCTGCACGGGGAGAACATGCAAACTCCACGCAGAAAGATCCCGGTGCCCCCACCGGCGACCTTCTCGCTGCAAGGCAACGGTGCTACCAACTGTGCCACCTTGCAGCCCGATTTTAACACATGAATCTTGCAAAACATAATGTTTGTGTCTCTAATTTCATAAAGCTTTCAAAAGGCATTGCACAGTTTGATTCTTGTGTGTTAAACCGGCCCATTTAAAATTAAAATGCAAACCCTCTGAATCCATACAGAGCTGCATATTGCTACACTGGAAGGCTGAAGCATGTTAAATATACAGACTTGGGGGCTGAGTAAATATTACTTCCAGCTCTGTGGCGTTTTGTATTATTACCACTGGAGGGCAGCACCCCCATTCCCTCATCGCCCACTGCAGGACAGAGGCCCTGCTCTCTCACAATAGTTCAGAAAGAGGCGACTCTGTGTTTGATCGAACACTCTCACCGTACGGTGTAAATCTCACCTGACTGACTTCACTGTTTGTCTTGCAAGTGCAATTTCAGGACTTCAGTTTACGTGGGTTACCGTCTTTGGCAATTGCAATAAATAAAACTTATCTCTGATAGCAATGTAAAAGCATTTCTCCTCACAAAATGTTACGATCATAGTATCTGAAACTCAGTGAAGACAGATCATGTGAGCAGGCCTTTATCAGAGGAAAGTGCAGTTAGTTGGCCTGCATTTCCTTCACCTTCCTGAGGGCTTGTGTTGACATATCATGCAGGTTTTTTGCCACATTTTGGAGTCTGACAATGCCCTCTTGTGGGGAGTATAACAAAGCAGCAAGCAAAACTGAATATATTCTCTAACTGCATGAATGCATCCTTGTATATCCGTGAACCTTTCAGGTCAAAACTAGCAAACTTTGTTTTTTATCACCTTCTTTCATCAAGTAAAAGAGATCCCAATTCTTGTATCCCTGCAGGAGTTACAGTCAAAATTAGCTTTTTAATTTAATCTGGGCTGATCACCATGAACACAGAAGCAACGTTGTTTTTCATGGCTGATTTATTTGTGTGCTGAAAGAAAGAAATAAAAAGTACCAATCATGTGCAAAAAAACATAAAAGTTTTCTTTTTATCCACATACAAAATACTTTACAGCCAGAAGCAGAACCCTACCAAGGATTTTATAACTCATATTGGAAGCAGCAGAGTTTCTACATAAGCATGAATCTTTTATAATGAGGAGTATTGTCTTTTTTGGGGTTTTTTTCTCCAAAGAATATGAATGCATTCTGTGTCTGTGGTATTTTAGATAAAATGACACAACCTTCTTTGCCGTGGGGATACACTCTGTGTTTCTTGTTATCTCGAACCTGGAGAAGGTCTGGATGACAAAGAGGGGGTGAAACCTGCAGCCAGTGTAGGATTAGAACGGAAAGGTCAACGTTGCATATTTGCATGTATTCCCAAAAAGTCACGTTTAAAATGAAAATGCGCGCACAGAGAGAGTCGGGGGGGGAGGTGATGTTTACACCACAGTGGATTTGTGTGGCGAGTTTTGAAGTTAACACCACCATCCTTAAGCCGGAGTGTTGACTTTGAAGCGTCACACTTGACTTTGTCTGGCAGGCTGAATTATTTAAACCACAAACAATGGCTGTGTACAGCTGGCTGGGTAGGGGATGGGGCTGGTTACAGGTGTGGTTCCCATGGGAACAATACATGCTGGAAATGTAGGCTACTCAGTTACAATTTAGTCCGAACAGATGTAGTGTAATGTAGATGTAATATGATCAGAGAGGCATTAACTATGCATGTTCAAAACACTGTGATATGTCACATGTCTCCATGAGAGTTTTATTTAAACTTTACTGGTGTATTATTGACAATCACACAGCTAATAAATGTTTATTGTGGAGCAAAATAACAGTCACATGATGCAGCTTATAATGTAAAAATTATGAGTTTTTATCTTGTAGCAGTGTGTAAAGCTGTGAATGTGCAGGTTTGAACAGAGTCCTGCTGCTTAGACGTTTCCTTCAGAATAAAAGTGTTTGAATAATAGACTTACCTATATGAGAAATTAAAACATACAACTATACACATAATGCAGTGAAAATTAGCCATTAAGCATAACAAAAATGTATTTAAGTTCCTCCATTTTCAATTGTTAACTGGACAGAAAATGTAGATACTGGGCAGTAGGTAGATGACAAGGATGAAGGGAAGATTATATGCAAGATAGTCCCTCCTCAAAATCAAATTATTTAAATACACTATTTAGGATCAACTTTGGCTCACCTCAGGGCATGGTTCTTTCTCTCTTGTTCTATGATGAGCTGTGATTTTTTTTTTCTAACCACTACACTAGAAACATTAGTGTGTTGCTTAAGTGCAGCTCTGCAGCAGTAGAGTAGAGGTTTATTCATTCATGGGCAAAGATGTTCTGTGCAGCGTAAAGTGAAGTCTAAAATTAGTTTTGTTTTACAGAAGTAATGGCTGTTCTGCACGGTGCAGAATATTATGGAAAAGTTTGAATGAATAGCACCTTCCAAAAAGTCATTAAAGGTGCTCTACACATGATGTCTACTGAAAAACACAAGAAAATATGTAGTGTAGGGATCCTAAAAGTGTAAAATACAGTAACATGTGAAAAGTCTACTAAAAATCACTAAGAACCTGTTTATTTGACCATGGCATTTAAGACTATAGTCCCAAATGTTTTATGAATAGTCATAGATAGTCATAGATATAATATTGTTTGTTTTCTGACAATAAAAGCAATAACAAAAATAGCCCTGGGTCTATCAGCTGATATTATGATCATGTGTTAAAACCCTCAAAAATATTATGCTAGAGTTGGCCAAATATGTTGCGAAATTGTTTTACTGTTCATAAAAAAAACTGATCTGTTTACAAAAGTTAAAATATTTGTCCGTCTAGTTAAGTGTGGTATTTGAGAAACTTTTACATTCAAAGAACTCCAGCAGGATATCTGCAGCACTCAATTTATTTCATGTTACGTCTACGTTTAGAGTACACATAGAACGTGATGTAATTAATAATGCTAAGGTCTTAGCCTTAATATTTTTTACAGTCAGTTAAAGTTATATATATGTATTTTATATATTTGTTGTAGGGTTTTAATCCCAAATATTTAAATCACTCAGGTTAATTCTCAGAATAAATCACACTGTTGGGTCTTAGCCTCCTCAATATTTAAACTTAATGCATAACACTAACCCTATTTGGCATTTTGGCTCATGATTATATTTTATTATATATTTTTTTAACAATAAGAGACTCCACCTGGTGGCACAACCAGGTACTACAGCCGATTTATAATGCTCAAAGAGTGCATTATTTAGGAAAACAATACACTTGCATACTAAATATTAAACGCTAAGAATAAAAATCGATTGAGATATCCTTTAATTTAAAATAAATAAATAAATACAGCAATGATTAAAACTAATAATATTAGTTTAAATTATTTTTTTAGTATTATTATTATTTAAAGTGATGCAGTGATTAAAAATACTGACAAAACGTGTCAGCTCATCTGGACAGCCCTGTGGAACATGAAAAAGCACAGACCGGAAGTGGGATGATCTTACTTTGCACACAGCACAACATCTCATTTTACTTTTTTCAGTTGATATATCCTAATAATGGCGCTATAATCATGTTAAATCTAAAGTCCGCCGAGCCCCCAGTTTGTCAAGATCGCAACAATTGCTCCGCGGAGAGCCAAAGTCTCTGTACTACCAGACGAGTGAAGTATTATTGTGAAGGGCCGGACCGGAAGCGTGGCGGTGGCCGCTGCCGGGCTGTTCCAGCAGCTCCTCCGTCAGTCTGAGCTGCACCTACAGTTCTAACAGTCGCCGCTGCAACGAATGGAGGCGAAGTGGTGGGAGAGACATCACCGAGGAATTGTTCCGCTGTCCGAATAGCTTCTCTCTCTTTTTTTTTTTTTTTTGTAAAATTTTGTAAATTTCCCATCTCAGATGCAACAAGGATTTTAAACCCGAAGTCGTGTCAGGCGGTTAAAGAAACGCGAGAGTTTTTTGAGAAAAAGTCGGTTCCCTTTTTTTTCTCTCCCCCCCTCTTTCCCTTGAACATCTCGTTTGCCTGTCATTTAAAAGAAGAAAAAAAAAGGGCGTGTGTGTGCGGGGTGAAGGCAGTTTTAACCAATTAATGTAGGTATATATGGTGTTTTAGGGTATTTTTTTTTAAAAACACCATCTGGGTCTGAAGGACACTAGTCTTAAGGATGGGATGCACGCTGAGCACCGAGGACAAGGCGGCGGTGGAGCGCAGTAAGATGATCGACAGGAATCTGCGGGACGACGGGGAGAAGGCGGCCAGGGAGGTCAAGCTGCTGCTGCTCGGTAAGAAGGATGAAGGGAGGGAGTCGCTCGGTTAGTCAGTCGAACTTCGCTGCTGTGTTCGGCCACAAGGAGGGGGGAACACACCCAGAAAAAAAGAAAAAACAAAAAGCCATTGGAGTTGGTTAATTATCCGGTTAATGCTCGGCGGTTGTGAAGTGTTGCTGAGTTTCAAGTCCGCATCGTTAGCTAGTCCCCCCTCCCCTCCTAGCTAGCTTCAGTCAACTCTGGTCCCTGAATGCAACATTTTTTTTTAAAACAACACCGAATGAGCCACATGTGTTTGAAAATAGTCACATTTGTTCAAGTTAAGTTTTCTCTCTCTTTTGTTTTTTTCCATTCTGTTGGCGTCCATTGAGCAGCCTCTATAGACCATTTGTATTGACTAAATCCTTCCAACAATGGCACATTTCCTCTCCAGTCCAGTGCAGTGCAGTGAAAATAGGCCTTATGGCTCATTAGGGGCCCAGTGTGACTGAAAACTGTCCACCATGCTTCCCTGTTTCTTTTATTCCCCCCCTCCCCATACAAAGTTGTAGTAGTCCTATAGTATCTGTAATACTATCTCCAGGTATCCTGTGCGTTCATTTAAAGTCTCCCCTGTTTCGTTCCCATCTCAAGTTCAGCAGCGAAACACCCGACAAAATGTGGCCTGTAAAAGACAAGCAACTTGCGCAACAAATGCAGGAAATTACAGCAGAAAAATAAAGTAGTGTCAGAAGAAAACAGTAGCCATTTCCAACCACTGATTGAATAGCTGGATGACATGCTGATGTGGAGGTAGTCGTTACAGTGGGCGACCTTTGTGCTCCCAAATGGATCCTGGTGTTTGGTTAGAGCTTAAGAAGCTGTTATTCAGGTTAAATTGATATATATTCCTTTGAAATCGGATGTAATTTAAACGGCACAGCACACCCACTGAACTCCTTTATTATTATAATTCCTCATTACACGTGTTTTGTTATCTCCCAGCTCCCTCCGGCATCCCCGTACGCCCAATTACGTGAATTACTTGCATTTAAAAGCCAGTCATGTGTGAATTGATGGCGTTGCTTACATGCGGAGAAACACTGTTATCCTTGTAAATAAAGACCGTAGGTGAAAAACTTTTCCATCAACCCCTTAGGTGGCTAGCGTTGGGAACTGTTGACATGCACACACATGGTATGTGGGTTACCAGGACACAAAGTCTGAAAGCCAGCACCAGTAGCAGGCAAACACCTGACAGACGGCACATAATAAGAGCTGTTAGAAGCTTTTGTGGACATAATTATAAGCCACGGCAAGATAAACAAGCTTTCTTTGTGTTATTTGTTCAACTCGGCGACACATTTTCTCCCTTTTCTTTTCAGCTTTCATCGAATCACACATGAAATCTTCAAATCTCGTCTTTTTCTCGGGATAAAAATTGCATTTGGGTGATATGTTTGTATTGATCTGTTTGCACAAGCATGTACATACTTTCTAGTTGAAGGTAGACTGCATTCCTTGGGTGCTTGGAGACCAGATGGGACTTGCTGATTGAGAGTGAGCAAGTTAGGTCAAGTTTCTGCTATGCTGCTGTAGGGTGGAATTTGACTTTTTCATCTGCCGTTGGTCTGACGCAAACCATGTGGCATTAGTTTTACTCATCTCGTTTTTTCTGATCGAACGGCTACTTCTGCCGGGGTAGTCGGGTGCCAGGTCGTGTGGTGCCGCTCGTGACTGCTCCGGTACTGTTTCCCTTCATTTGTGTTTGATCCATTCGCCGTGGTAGCCAGGTAACCCGCTTAGCCTCTTCAGGTTACTGCCTGAAGTGACACACAGAGAGGCTGGGATGCCAGGAGAAAGGAAAAGAGGGCCTGTAAGATGAGAACACTGCTAATGACTAGAGCATTAAAAATGAAAAAGCTTGGCTGCGGTGAAGCAGGGGGCCTGAGTTAGGCGCTGGAGTTGTTTACCTTGCAGATAAACAGCCAGTGAAAAGATGCCTTTTCGAGGTTGTTGATTCACAAGCAGTTGAGGAATACACTTTTCTCTAAACACACCGTCAACAAAGCATGTGGCTTGATGGTAAATGGCTGTAGAGATGTGTTGTACACACTGAAAGAACACCTGGTGGTGGTGACCACAAACAAATGTGTAGATGTTCAGGTGTATCTGTTAGACCTGCGACCAGTGATAGATGAGCTGGTGACTGTTCAGTTTATTTCCCACAATTTTAATAATCGATTAATTAATTCTCTGATTCTTGCTTCTTAAAATAGATTTTTTTCTGTTTTTTTTTACTCTGCTATGACAGTAAGCTGAACATCTTTGTGTTGGGGACAAAAAGCATTCAAGCATGGGCTCCTTGGGCTTTGCTAATCACTGATTGACATTTTTTTGTGACAGTTTATGCAACAACCAACTAATTGACATTAATCGACAATGAAGCTAATTGTGAGCTGCAGCCCTGACACCTTGCCGTTTGCTGTGGTGACCTGGTTCTCAAGCGCTGTTGTAAATGTTAATCCGAGGCTTACACGTTTTCCCTGTCACTGCCGTAAAGTCACCGCTCTGACGCAGAAAAAAACTTGATTTGCAAGAAAAAGTCATTTGAATCTGTGTCGCTGTGCGCACGCTGTCAAGTCCCAAACCAGCTCCAGACTCAGGTGTCTCACAGAGAGAGGAAATGTGATCTTTTCTCTGAAAACTGAACATATTTCTCATTAAGCTCATAGTCTTTATTTGGCTCTCATTTTATTTCCGTCATCTCCAGGACCCAATTATCCTACTATTCATATCTACATGCTAAAATAGATTATAATCTCCTCAGCCTAATTACTCTTTCTATAGCTGTCATGCAACTGTGGGAAGATTTTATTAATAATCCTTCAGCTTTGCCTGACATTTGTCATTGTTCTCTGTTTAATGTTTTCTGTTTTGTTCCAAATTATCCGGCTACCCAACATGTAGTGGCACTCATCTTGGAAATAGAGCGCCTGTCACCGTAAACGTATCTGACAAAGTAGTTAAAATGTTGGCATCACTGTAAGTGTCATTAGACAGCGGCGTGAATAGGTCGGTCTGTGCCAGTGTGTGTGGCAAACAATCTTTTAGCTGTCGATTTGCTTTTTGCAAGATCGATCTGTGTGATTTAGCGTGGTCATTTCCCCCGGTGGGCAGCACCACTCGGAGGCTCCTGGAATCCTTTATGAGTGACTCATACTTAAATCCTCCCAGAGGGAGAGGGAGCGCAAAAAAAAAGAGGAATTGGATAGTGAGTGAGAGGAACAATAAATCATGAAATGACTATAGGAGACTGAGAGAATGTAAAAGAGGAAGAAGGATATGTGCAGCTGAATACGAGTGGAAAACTCAGAGAGAGAGCGAGGGTTGATGGCATTGGGCTCATGCTGCTAATGTGGCATTACTAATGTGTTTAGCACATTGTGCCAAAATTCATAAGCCCTCCTTGAGCCCTTGGACTGCTCACCTAAAAGTAGACGTGCTGAGCTGTCAGCCTGCCCTGCGCAAACCACACACATTTATCCTAATGCCATTGATCTGACCCCAAAGCCAGCATGAATGAAGAGAAGTTTACTAACTTTAATTCAGCCTGGCATGTGAAGACAGATCACTAATCCTCCAAGACATTTATCAGCAACATATGGGTAATCTATAAATGGAGAGGGCCCAGGCGTGGTAGCCATTTTAATCGCATTCGTCTCCATACGCCTTTGTTATAAAACATTCCTCATCCTCCCTGGCTTCTTACCCAGGGGAAGATCAACCAGGGGGGAGTTCCAGGAGGAAAGATGTGTTTGCGGTTGTTAGATAGGAACGGCTCTGTTTTCTGTGAAGAGGTTGGGAGGAGGGGGAGAACACAATTTTCACCGCAAGGGTTAGCTCGAATTTTCCTAAAATAGTTTGAACCACTAGAAACAGAAACCAGCTGCTCCAGTGGTTCAGAGTCTATGGCTGTTTTGGGGTGGGTGTATCAAAGCAGTGGGTGTGTAACACGACTCTGCACGGAGAACGATAGGTCAGGCCTGTGGTTCTGCGTAACCCTTGAAGGTCTGCGCGTGTTTGCGAGGCGAAATCAGTGCGAGTGTGTTCCTCAGACCTCGAGGCTCTGACAGGAGCCACACCCTAAATGATATCACCGGCGTTGAGAGGCCAGATCCAGGTCACTTACATAAACACATGGCTCACGACGCACTGGTTATGATGAAGACACAAAGTTTGCCCAATCTTAACCATGGGAATGCTCAGAATTGCTAGACAGGCTTATTGCAGTTGTATTTTCGGTGCCAGTTTCTGTAGAGTGGTGCTGGCAGTTGGATTCCCATGACAAGCCATCACGCATAACTGTTTATTTTGGCTGTGTTACACAAGGTGATGAGAATTTGTTCTTTGTGAGGCATCTCATCATCATTTCCACTCATTTAAGCAGCACTTGAACGTCGTCAAAATTCGCACACATTTTTGTAAGTGGAGAAAAATATGACGCATCTCATGTCCTCTTAAAGTCGAGTGATTGTCCTTAATATTTGCATTGTTTCTTAAAGTTTGTGTGATAAAATAGATCCACTCTTGAATCATAAAGAGCTGCTGATGTATTTAAAGGTGGAGCCTGCGATTCTGAACAAACCTTTTTAGTATTTTACGAATTCTTACTTAAGTTCCTGCTATGTAGTTGTGATCCAAGTATTCCTAAATTTAATCCTAATTATTTGTCTACGTTCTTGACTGAGTTTTGACAGCAAATCCAGAAAATTTTCCAATGCTTCCCAGCCTGGTTATTTTTCTCTTTAGCCATTCTGGTTGTAGCTTTTACTGATTTGGCACTCATGACCAATATATTAGCAACACCGCTACAACATCTGTAGCATGGAGGCAGCAGAAACTAGCCTTTTGCATTATTAGCAAATTTCCAGGGAACTGGCAGAAGGTGATGTCTGCAATTCTCGGGAAAAATTGTTGGTATGTAGCCAGTTAGCACATTTCGATCATGATTTCCTGCTATCTTTCTCCTCATCTTTCCTCCTCTTCTCTTTCCTGTCTTGTGCACAAATATTAACCTACACAGAACATGCTGGAATAGTGTTGTGTGGATCTGAATTTGGCTGAAAATGTAATAATCGAATTACTTTTAGTTGATTACTTGCAGTTCTAAATGCGAGGTCTCTGTTTAGAGCACCCTCTCCCCTATGTATACTTGCTTTATACCACTTTGGAACTTTGGTGTGAGCTCCTAGCCGGCCTGAAGTGGATTTCCACACTGAGAGGCACTGCGTCGGCATTCCAAGCGTCTGTGGCATGGTGGAAATGGCTCTTGGGCAGGCCGAGGGACGCAACCATGCCAGCTCGCACCGCCAGTCGAGCACCGTCTGTGTGCAGGTCCCACTGGGATTCGCACAGCCGAGCGTTTGGCCTCAGAGCACAGGGAGCTGCCACCGTACCATCACCCCTCCTCCTCCAGGGCGCACCGGCACCTGAGTGGTGACACGTAATTAAAATAATGTGTCCTCAGGTGAATCTCATCCAATTATGCTGAAGGTGAAAATGCCAGGACAGTACTATAGGCGCTGCACAGTTTTCACTTTGGGGGGGAAGTTTGTAGGACGGACGGACGGACGAACGCTGCGTGCACTGCAGAAGGATTTTTATAAACAATCCTCTGGCGAATCTGAGCAGGCTCGACGGAGAGCGGCACGGGTCAAAAACGGGCCGTCTTTAATTTTCTTTTTGTTTTTGCAGCCACAAGAAAAGTGGAACTAGATTAGGTGGATGATTTGTTACGCAAGAGCACACCATGTAGCCTCTGCTGACAGCGTCACGAGGTAACAGATAGTGGTAGATTTCATGATGTGATTCCACTTCCTCATATTCTGTTTCTGGAGCCGAGAGAGACACTGCGGGTGATCAGTCGGGGAATGGGCACTCTCAAAAAAAAAAAAGAAAACTTCCCCCCCAGTGGCAGAGGAGCGTTGCGTCAGCGAGGAGCGGCCAATTGCTTTGTGATAACCAAACTCTCCGCTGCTGCAACATGAGGACATTGATTGCACATTAGTAGTACCCATTAGAGCACACAGGTCTAATGAATGTGGTTTGGGAGGATATCACCAGATGGCTTTGATTGGTAAAGGAGAAATTTCACTAAAAGGGCCACTTCCAAGTGCATCAAATCCAGTTGAGGAGAAAGATGCATAATACATCATGGTGGAAGCAACACACACTCAAAGCCACAAAGCCTCCTCAGGTGACTGTGGCCTCACACTAAACATGTCCTGGATATAACGAGAGCCGTTGCCATGACACTGTGACGTTTCTAAAAAGCAAAAGCCATCAGTCTGATTCCCCCCCGTATGGTCTCCCTGTTCCAACCCCATTCTGTTTCTTTTTTTTTTTTTATCACAGTAGAGTCTTGTTAGTCAAGTAAACTGCCGTCAATCCGATTAGCCGACCGAGTGCCTCAGCATCCTGAAGTGACACCATGTTTATCAGGAATTCACAGCGCTGTCAATAACAATCTATTTTATCGTTAGCTGCTCGCCAAGAGCCTTCACACCGAGGCAACACGACGCGAAGCCTGTCCTGATGAAAGAAATGCGAGCACACACTAGGTTTATGCAATGATTGATTCAGTCTTGCTAAGGAAGAGGAAACTTAATCACAAAACAGTCATCGCATTGAGCTTCTTGCTAATGAGCAATCAGTACATTAAGCTGGAACTGCTTGGAGCTTAGGACGAACCAGAAGTTAAAAAAAAAAAAAAAAGCTGGAACACTCGAGTCATCATGAGCCTCACGTCACAAACACACTCCTGTTTCTCAGTTCTTCTTTGGTTGACGTGGTTATGCTCAGGTTATGCTTTCATGGTTCCTCGTCATGCTGTTTGGTCAGATCGGGTCCTCATGTAGAACCCTTTATCCTGATAAACAAAGTCAACTACTGAGAGAGATTGAGATTTGCTTTATTTATCACTGGAGCCTCATTGATTCAGTCACCCTCTTGAAGCATCCACTCTCTAATAAACCCCTGTTTCTGCTCTGTCCTTTCCAGGTGCTGGCGAATCGGGGAAGAGTACGATTGTCAAGCAGATGAAGTGAGTTCATCCCGCCGCCGCTGCGTACATCAAATCACCTCGCGCGCCGAACAATCAAAACAAACTTTGTTCCCCTTCTTTTTCCCGACGACTCCTCACATCAGATATGCATTATGGCACCACAGTAGATTACACACTAGAAGAGCATTCATTTTCCACAACACAAACAGTGTCAAACACCAATCACGCTATTACGGCGTCTCTATGGGTTATGTTACGCTGTGTGGATTGCACTACAAACAGGTAGCATGCATAATGGATCATGAAGACAACCCAGCAGAACGCATTAATATTGACTGTGCCTATATATCATCCACAAACTGTATATGTGGCCTGCATATGAATTACATTCTTCATAAACATCCTTATGGATAGATTCATCAATCAGCAGACAACCATTTTCCTCGCGATGAGCACTGACTTAAATTGTGAGCGGAGAGAAATCAGTGCGATTGAAGGAAAGTGTTGACGTTGTTTATTATCGCATAATGCGGCTGACAGATGTAAACGCTATTAGCTGGTTAAAGCTACACTATGCACATTACATCCTTCCTAATGCTGTAAAGTGAGATAAGTGGCATCTTGTGGTTTTCTTGTTGTGAACAAATCCCATTAAAAGCCCAAACAAATGGATTTTGCCAACAAGTAGAGCTGAAACAAATTGATCAAACCTCAAATATGGCTTCACAATTATGGCCCAAATCATGATGAAATAGAGCGCTGCTTTCACTTCTGTGTGGTGCTACACTTGTCCTAATGTAATCTGAATAAGACATGAAATAAGCTCCTGCATCTTCTAGGGGAAAACTATACCTAAAATTACAACAAAACTCCTCTCTTGCTAAATGTCCGCTCATTGACGGACACTGCAAGTTACCGATGTTCCCTAAATGCGTCATATGCAGGTTACAGTAGATGCTAGCTAGGCGGCTGTGAACAGAGAAGCCTCGAGCCTCCTCACTCAGTTACTGCAGTCAGACAGGTGTGTGATAAAAATGACTTTGAATCGACTGAAATAAGGTGTTTTAATGCTACCCAAGATGAAACCAAGAGATTTTTCTGCTACGAGTGGAGGACATTGTAATTGTTAGTATCTGAGAAAGCCAAAATCATGGTTAGTTTTTAGTAAATGATGCAGCCCCAAGTTGAAAAGTTTTGAGTCAGTAATTGCTTAAAACCTTTTTCTAGCAGCACATTGTCTTATTTTCCACTTCTGAGGAGTGAAAATTGGTTGAATTTCTTTGTCTAATGTGGCTGTAAATTGAAAGTTGGTGGGGTTTCATCTGTCACACAAAACAATTTGAAAATGGGTTGTCTGACATCATTTTTACAGACCAAACTCTTAATGGATTAATCGAAAAAAAGCACTGCTCAGATAAATCAATAGTGATAATAACTGTTAGTTGCAGTTTTACCGTGTTGGTCGTGTTACTCCTCTGCACCATTTTTGCTCATAACCTAAGAAAAGCCAATCATTGAGGCACGTCTTCCCACTGGGTGCGGTGTTTCTTCATTACCACCGACATGGGCACTATAGTTAAACCATACATTAGTAGGAATCGCATCTTCATTAGGAGCAAATTGGCTTAGCTCTGAAAGCCAGCGACAGGTTAGGAAATGTACTGAAAGACTGACTGATTTTGTGCTTCTCATGAGATTTGTTGACGCTCTCAAAAGTATAGAATAATGCCAGGCCTTTTAAACACAATAATCACGTCTCTATTCAGAGTTTTTATGTTAAAATAAACTGCTCCCGAGATGATACTTTAACATTGTATGCATTCAGCTGATGGGTTTTATCCAGAGTGACTGAGTGCAACCGCAGAAAAAGCTTCTTTTCCCTAGATGATCATAATTCCAGCAGCCAGAAATGAGGAGCAAAGCGATCAGGGCCATTGTGGCCGCACAGTGTTTGTACTGACATTACAATGAGCGTGTAAGTTGGGAGTATTATAAGTGGTGCTGGATGTCAGCTGAGGAGAAAACTAAGTCATTTCTAAAAATGTTTAAAAAAATAAGAGGGCGTATCGTTCAGCAGGGAGGATTTGTCATGTTAGAATGACTAGTCTCTGATGGCAGCAGGGACACGACTCACATTCTGACCAGTTTCCTCCTCTTCCTGCAGGATCATCCACGAGGCAGGCTACTCAGAAGAGGAATGTAAGCAGTACAAGGCCGTGGTCTACAGCAACACCATCCAGTCCATCATCGCCATCATCAGAGCCATGGGGCGCCTCAAGATCGACTTCGGGGACGCCGCGAGAGCTGTGAGTGACAGAGGCAGGATGTAATTTGGTCGAAACCCAAAGTGAATCTGTGGCGTTGGAAAACAAGCGACATTCAATTCTCCGTCATTCTGTAGCTGTCAGAGGCCGTTTTGGGTTCATCTGCAAGTAATTCCAAGCATATTTCAATGTTTAAAAGTGAGCTTAGATGCCAGGACGTTTAGTTTTTAAGACTTTTACACTAAGAAGTATCCCTTTTTGCACACAAGACATAATAGAAAAATGTCACATTATTTTGGGTATTTAATCAGTAGTCACTCCTAAATTGTCCTTTATAACCCTGTGACTGTCATGTTAGCTTGTAGCACATTAATATTTATTATTATCATGGTATAGGAGACTGTTTTATGATGCTAACACCACCTCGACTCCTCCCCCAGGATGACGCGCGGCAGTTGTTTGTACTGGCGGGCTCAGCAGAGGAAGGCTTCATGACAGCCGAGCTGGCCGGTGTCATCAAGCGGCTGTGGAAGGACGGAGGTGTTCAAGCTTGCTTCAGCCGCTCCCGCGAATATCAGCTCAACGACTCGGCGGCATAGTGAGTCACGCAAAACCGACGCGTAAACAACCGAGTTAATAATTGCAGGTTCGGCCAACAAAAAAAATAAATCTGAGTCACCCGGCAGAAAAGATTCAGCGGCCCTCCACACACCTATTTATGTCAACAACACATAATGACAAAGTGTTTCACATGAGACGACCAGAAGCCCAAATTACTGCCCTGGCTCTGCAAACACACAGAGAGCTGCTAGCGGCAACCTTCAGCCAGGGAGCAGAGAGCTGCAGTGCCATGCATCTGTCTGGACTTTTAGACTGTCAATATTTGCCTTCCTGCACCAAGCTCGGAGCCCGGCGGCTGGAAAAAGACTGTTTCATCTTTGACCTCACACTTAAGCACAGAAGCATTTGCCACATGCTTAAAACGTTTTTTTTCTTTTTCTTTTTTACACAAAGAAATTCTCTTTATAGCTGAACTGTTGAGGTATTTTTCTTTAACAGCTGGATCCTAGCATATGTTGTGCAAGAGCCCATGGCACTGAAACAAATGATATCATCACAAGACTTTTTTTTTCTTTTTTTTTTTGTGAGGGGAGAAAAGCCATTTGCCTTGTTGTGCTGCTACAGAACAAACACCAGCGGTTACACTGCAGGCCAGGGGAGCTGCAGCGGTTGGCCATTTTCTAATTGGTTCCTCTAATCCTGCCGTCCAGGGGCTTTTCATGAATAGAAAACGCTAAACCTGGTGTATTTTTCCCTTTTTACTGCACTTAATATCTTAGAAGACAAACAAAAGGCTTGTTTGCGTGAAGGGGAGATTGCTTGTGTTTGTCTGCTAACAACTAGAGGTCATTAATTTCTCTCTCTTGTAATTTATCAGCAATAACCTTGAAGTATTAACTTGAGTTATTATACATGCAGAGTGTGGTCATGGTAGACAGATTCATACACTTAGAACAAATAATAAGTACGAACCAACCTCCAGATAAGTCTTTAAAAATTGGAAAGTTTACAAGCAACTTCACTCCATTTTCTTTTGCTTTGGACTCATTTTGCTAAAATGAATCAAAGAAGAAAGAAGCAACATCCTGACAAAGAATGAGTTAAATCTATTTTCTGTAGCTGCCTATTTCCATACGTGATCATGAGGGCGCTACAGTCGATCCCAGCAGGTATTTCATTTGGAAAAATGTGGGACAGGACCCTGGACAGATGGCTAGCACATTACAGGCCCGACACACCGAGACAATCACACTCACACGTGGGGGGGGGAGTTTCCAATTCAGCTGCATATTGTCGGGGGACTATGGGAGGGGACCCGAGCTGCCCGGAGGGAACCCACCAACCACAGAGACAACAATGTACACTCCCCGTTGAAAAGAGCAGGGCTTAGATTAAAACCCCAGGTCCCGTCCTGTAAACCAACAGCTCTAATCGCTGAGCTGCTGTGTCTAAATTTAACAAAGGCAAATTTTTACATGCTGTGTGTGAACTGCTCGCTCATCTTTACCTAATTTCGGGGTTGAGAAGTCAGCAAGTTTTCCTTAATTTCACAATAGAGTGTTGAATATAGAATCTGACTTTGTTTATCCCCCACAATGCACCGGGAGTTGTTTGTTTAACTGGAGAATACACTCTTGACCTTGTTACATTATCTTCCCTCCTACGTCTTCTTTTATTCTTTTCTTCTCCTCCAACCTTTCTCCGCTTGTTTTCCCTCCTCATGCGCGCCTTCTTTTGTGTCCTCCTCTCAGCTACTTGAACGATTTGGACAGGATATCCCAGGCCACCTACATCCCAACTCAGCAGGATGTCCTGAGGACCCGTGTTAAAACCACAGGCATTGTGGAGACGCACTTCACATTCAAGGACCTGCACTTCAAGTGAGAATTTCTTCACTGTAACAACTGGCTCAGGCTCAAAGTGTTTGGTTTTTTTTTTAACACGATGGCTTAATTAGCTTTCCTTCCTGTTACTGACTCATTCAGTGCCGTAGAAATTCCCTTTGTATACGTACAGCTGTAAGTTGTGACACAGTCTGCGAAGGTGTTGCGCACATCAGCGATGACTCAGTCGCAGCCCTCCGTTAACAAACACAGAGGAAGTGGGGGCAGCGAGGCCACTGATGGCATGATATCACAAGTTTTTGTCACTGAAATGAAGACAGAAATTCCAAAGAAACGCAATAGTGTAACACCGCTTCACATAATGTAGGAATCAGTGGCCGAGCAGGTGTCTCATTTCTCCAGTTTAACCGCTAACCGTGTCGCTGTGACGGTAAAAAGAATGACTAACCTGCCGAGCCTGTCATTCACATGCTTAGACAAGTAAAAGTGTTTACGCCGCAATTACATATTAATTATTTTCTTTGACAATCCCTTCCGCAGTCCTGCTATTAAAACCCAAAAGTATTTCCAGATGGGATTTGTGCAGTTTAGTGGACCAGAAGGAGCTATTACAGAAGCTAAATGAGGCCTTTGTCTGTTCTCCTGACATCTCTCCTTGCACCACATGGTTTTCTTTTTCTTATTTTTACATTTATATGCAACAAAAATAAATAAATAAATAAAAAAGCATCTCTTTGGAAACTGATTCGAATCTGTGTTTTGCAGTTAGATACGATAACTCGTCTTTAATTTCTGAATGCCTTCGTTTCTTCTGCTCTTACGTAGTTGTTGTGTGTGCAGTTCTTTATACAGGGATTTTTTTTTTTTTCCTGCAGGGAAGGAATTTTTGGCACTCGCCCAAAGAGATTTTAGCAAACCCCAGAGGAAAATCACCAGCGCCAAAATGATACGAATTAAGAATAAAAATAGAAATTCATTTCTTAACTAGCTTTGTTAATTAGGGTTGCATTTACTCAAGCCTAATAGACATTTTTGTTCATCAAAAGGGTCAGAAATAGCAGGAAAACACACTTAATTTCTCATTCGGAGATCAACGGCTTAACTGTACAAAGACAGATCATATTTATCGTTGTGTAAAAACCTCTTTCTGAAAACCATAATGTGTACATTTGCTGGACACCTCAATGTTCTTCACTCCACTAACATGTTCCGACAGTTACACAGTAATAACAAAGAATTTCTGTCTTCTTTCCCCATTTATCACTTGCTCTTCTCACCGCTGCGAGAAAATAGAGCAGCAAGCGGCCTCCAGACATTTATTCTATGCGTGAGGTTTCGCGAACACTGCTCGTATTGTACGCGTTCACGCAGAGGAACACGCCTGAACTCGTTGACTCCTGTCTCCCAACCAGAATGTTCGACGTGGGCGGTCAGCGGTCCGAGAGGAAGAAGTGGATCCACTGCTTCGAGGGTGTGACCGCCATCATCTTCTGCGTGGCCCTGAGCGATTACGACCTGGTGCTGGCTGAGGATGAGGAGATGGTGAGCAGCTCAGCCGCGTGACTCGCAATACGCAGCAGGAACTTTTGTCTTTGTGTGCCCGAGTCAGACAAGTAGAAGTAAAGGAGAGGTTCCGCTCAAAATCTCCCCTCGTTTATGGATCACTGAGCAAAGCACAATGACCGACGTCAGGTTTTTTTTTTTTTCCCTCTCCCCTCCCACTCAGAACCGAATGCACGAGAGTATGAAGCTGTTTGACAGCATCTGCAACAACAAGTGGTTCACGGACACCTCCATCATCCTCTTCCTCAACAAGAAGGACCTGTTTGAGGAGAAAATCAAGAAGAGTCCTCTGACCATCTGCTACCCAGAATACGCTGGTGAGACCCGCAA
Organism: Stegastes partitus; assembly: GCF_000690725.1. NCBI lineage: Eukaryota > Metazoa > Chordata > Actinopteri > Pomacentridae > Stegastes > Stegastes partitus. The sequence continues at coordinate 333,333 of NW_007578267.1, forward strand.
CAAAAAGCCTTTTTTATTCACTCAATATGTAATTTATATCACTCATATTTTAAGGCAACAGTTCTAAAATTTTACCGAATATAAGGCTGTAGCCAGTAGTCAGTTAGCGTAGCTTAGCATAAAGTTAGGAGTAAAAAATCTGACCCGTTTAAATCATTTGTCATAGTTCAGGACACATACTTGTTGGTTTCTTCTTTTGAAACAGGCCTTGGTGAGGCAAAAGTCTTGCACTGCTAACGAGGGCTAGAGCTGATTATTGTTTTCTGTTTTCTTGATTAATCAGTTCGTTGCTTGGAGTGTAAATGTCAGAAAACATTCAGTTTACTGTCATCGAGGAGAAAAGAGAAGCTGGAATCAAAGAATTTCAACTTAAAAGACTTACTCAAACCAAATAATTGTTTTAAGAGCTGACAGTTAAATGATTGATCGATCAAACACGACAGTGAAACTTCTCAGCTGCCACGGATCAAGTGTCGGGTGCAGCTGTCAGTTAGTCGTAGAAGTACAGAAGATGGAGTTAGAGGATCCGCCTGCATCGTTTTGTTCTGCTGTGTGTGAGCTTTGTGGGTTTAGTGTTTGCCTTTGACAGTGACTGGAAGAAAGTGGTGGAAATAACGATGCGGTGCAACACAGGACTAATGAACCATTTAAGAAGACATTAGCAGAGTGTGTCCTTTGGCAGCGCACGGAGGAGAGAATGCAGGGTTTAAGCACATGATTGAGTTGCGCTATGATATCCCCTCTCACAGACACTTAAACGGCTGTTACCTGTTTTTACCAAATAAATGAAAAACACATTAAAGTTGACGATGCCCCCCTCCCCAGCTTACTGAACCCGAAACCGTGATAAGAAAGTAGAGCTCAGTGACTTAGGGAAATTATCGAATTGTGATTTTTCTTGGAGAAATTGCAAATTGATTTGCATTGTAATTATTATTAGCTCAGACTTCAGTTCAGTGTTTGCCGTGTAATAGATTTAAAACATGTCATGCAGTATTAAGACATGAAGCGCTTGTGCTTGTCACATGACGACTACACTTTAAACCCCGTGTCACACATGTTGCATAACCTGCATTCTTCATTGCGATTTTCTCTTTACATTGTTTGAAATCAGTTTAGCTCTTGTTTAAAAGTAGAAAAATCCAGAAAATGTTAAGCTAATAGAATAAAAAACCCTTAGCTCAGTCTGTGTAAATGATAGCGACGTCTAAAACCAACAAGTTTCAGCTGAGCAACGTTTATGAAGCAGACTACTGTGGTGAGATAGTCCAGTAATCTCCTATAAAACCACAGCTTTATGTGTTTGTAATTGGTTTTATACACATTAAAAAATGTGAAATGCGTAATAACTAACTAACTTTCACAGCGTTCAGCTTTGATGTGCCATCATATGATTACAAGAAATTCTCACACTTGTAAAGGAAGCCTGTTTAGCAGGATGAAGCTCAGCCGTGTCATTCATTAACTCAAACCATACAAGTGTGTGTTTTCAATGTCCCTTTCTGTGCGCTGGCTTCCTGGCTGCCTCACTTCCTAATCCTCCTCTTTTCAAGGCTCCAACACGTACGAGGAAGCAGCTGCCTACATCCAGTGTCAGTTCGAGGACCTGAACAAGAGGAAGGACACCAAGGAGATTTACACCCACTTCACCTGCGCCACAGATACCAAGAATGTGCAGTTTGTGTTCGACGCCGTCACCGACGTCATTATCAAGAACAACCTGAAAGACTGTGGTCTCTTCTGAAGATAACGAGGATGAAGACGTCAACCTTTTTTCTTGGTAAAGAACTCGTAATCACGTGTAACAAGCAGAGCTCTGTCAAGGTTCGAAGCATTTTTACGCGGCCGCATGCAGTGAACAGGTGCATCTCAGCATTACGGCTGAGTGCACGTGTTGTGGTTAAAATGCTGCAGTGTAGCTTTTATCTTTCTATCTGTTTCATGAATTGGCATTAAATTGTGTGTTTCCAGAGCTTAAGCATGCAGATTTATGGCAGAGCAAAGCTGCAGTTGACCACAAAGATGCAGCACAATCCAATTTTTACCACTGAATCGCTGAAATCAGCGCCTTCTTTTATCAAAGACTTAAATTCATTTTGTACTCCATTTAGATGTACAAGGAACGATAGCGGAGAGGTCAAGCTCTGCAAAGCCTCTCTTTTCATCAGTCCTCCAAATATCCTCCTTTCATGTTTCTTTATTTCTGCTCTCGTCCTCAGGCAGTGGAGCCAGCTTATTGTGCATCTTTGGTGGGGAAGATGAGAAGAGTCGGGAGGATCAGTCACGGACCAGTGCTGTACTATATGCCACTTTTAACAGCTTTATTTATGTTTTTTGTCTTGGAACATTTTTGAACTAGCGTTACAACATTTGTGTAAGATGTTTGTATCATTGTAAAAGCGTCACCGCAAATTTTCGCGCATTTTTTTTTTCTTCTTTTTTTTTTCGAGGAGAGGAAGGAGATCGCTTTTTTTATTTTTTTTGTTTTGTTTTTTTTGCTGTTCCTTCTGCCGCTGTCTCTGGAAAAGGAATCTTTGCTGTTGGTGGAAATGCCTCTTTTCTTCCTTCCCTACAACCAAAAAAAAAAAGGGGAAGAAAAGGGGTACGACTTTGAGTCCAGTCTGTTGGTACTTGTGCCTTCGCATGCCTTTTTACTGCGGTCGTAGTCCCGATGCTTGTTCTGTTGCCTGCTGAATTGTTCTAGACATAAAGAGGTAAACTGTTTTCATATGTTAGTGTCTCTGCTATCTTCTGTGTGCATACCACTGAGCTATCAGGAGGAGGAAGATTTCCCTCTGGTCTAAAGGTACATGGGTCTCCATGGTGACCAACATGTAGCCTCCACAGTCCCCCTACCTCCCCCCATCCCCTCACCCCCCCACCCGCCATGACAATGGAAGGTCTCGCTGGCCGATCACACAGTACAATACTGAGATGTATATTGTTACATTTACCCCACAAATCTGGGGTTCTGGTTTTTAAACAGTGTATAAAATATTCATTCATCCCAACCATTCAGACAATGGTTAGCTGAGGCACTGAGCGTATGATGTGCTCGAGTGTTTAAAGTACAAAGACCAGAGTAGGCACATTTTACTGTATATTTTAATGTATTTGGAGGAGAGGTTATGGAGTTTTTGGTGTTAAAGAGAGAGAGAGGGAAGAAAAAAAAACTGAACCACAGAATAGATGGTTGCAAAGGTGAGGATGAGGTCTGAAATGTTTTAAGGTTCAGGCGTCGTTCTCGGATCTGATGACTGGAGAGTAGAGGCACGGCTTGAGGATCTATGGCGCCTTTGCACCATGCGATTATAAACTAAGATGGTCAAGGGAGCCTGGTCTGTGATTTTTAGATCAGAACTACTTTGCCAAGAGGAGCGACGATAAATATGGTCCCGGATCTGTTCATATAAAGAAACTGCCACAACTGTCTATGTATGTGTATGTTCTCCGTGGAAGGAGAATCTTTGTAGACTCATCTCCCTTATTTTGCTAATAAAAACCATTTACAAACCAAACGGAGCTGCCGTGTTATTGTGTGAGCGATTGTGCGGTTAGTTTAATTCGCCGCAGAAGCGCAAAACAGAATAAATACACTCGATTGTGTTCCCTTTTGTAATAGTTTGGATCTTTCCCTGAGATGTCATGCTGCCATCACATGCTCTCCTCAAGGATAAATACCTCAGACTGTTCTTAGTGTTTGTTAATGACCTGACAGGATTCCTCTGATAAGATCAAATACATATTTTCCTGTTCGGTATGTCTCATGCAAAATCTACTTCACTAGACGCTGTTGTTATTTTTCCTGGATCATGAAGTCACTCTTTGATGCTTCTGTAGTCTTCCGATGCCAATTCACATGGCCGGCCAGCGAGCTCGCCACACAGACGATAAACTGTTAGACGTACCGTATGCATTTCTTATGAACCGAGACACCTTGTTATCTCCAAACAGGGAGTCCCACAGAGGCAATTAGAGACAATGCTGTCAGTTCCACGCACAACCTCCATCACATCTGTATTCCACTGTGGCCCTAAAGGCTGCGTGACTGCAGTAACGCTCGGTGCGAGAGGGTTGTTTGGATGAAAAGTGATCATGGTCCACATCAGAAACGTCGATATGCATGTGCAGATATAGAAACCGCCTTCACTGTAGTTTTTTTTTTATTTGTTCCCGGCTGTGACGGAAAGCAGTAAAAAGGCTGCTGCCATCGACTGATGTGTATCTTTGGCATATGTCTATTTGCATTGTAAATGTGCAATGACCTGTAAATGCCATGAGCAACGGTTTCCCTTTCTAACAATACCTCTACAGATGAGAAAGCGCACGCAATGTACAGTCGTCCTCAAATCTATTCATACCCTCCCGTAAAAGAAGGACAAAAACAGCTGTTGAAATTGACAAAAGTAATAATAAATAAAAAATTTAGGAAAATCATGACATTGCTTTTGAATTCTGGTTCAACAGAAATATTCAAAATAAAAACAAAAACAAGTAAACAAGCATGATGGGACCCGTAAACTAATATTTTGTTGAACAACCCTTTGAGCCAATCAGTTCAATCAAGTGTCTTCTGTAACTCTCAGTCAGACTTCTGCACCTGTTGACAGCAATATTGATTTTGGTCCACTGCTCATTAGCAAAGTGCTCTAATTTGGCTGTGACAATTTTTTATTTTTATTTTTTCCCTCAACCACAATTCAAAAGCAATGTCTTATTTCACCAAACTATAATTTAGCAAATTTTTATTTATTATTACTTTTTTCAGATTCTACTTATTTAGTGACTATGATGAAATAGGCCTTTTCTTTAATTGGAAGGGTATGAATAAATTTGAGGATGACTGTAATTTGTGTTTGTACACATAATGTTTAAAATCAGATTTTTTTTTAGCCACTTGTGAGCCGTAAATTTGGCTGTAAACACAATATTTAGATATCAATGTATTAAAGTTATATGGCAAGCTAATAGTTCCTTTTTTAACACTTCAACAGCAGCGGTCTTTAAGAAAATGGTGAAATCCAGTCTCTCTTTTCATCTGTTTTTGTCTCCACTAGCTCCTGAGGCTAGCTCATTAGCGGCTAATGGTCCTACTGCGTTCACTAGCTAGTTGCCACCTTTGCCATTTAGCTTTGGGCGGGTAAGAGATTATGCTAAACTCCTAAAATTTTAAACAGGGAATTAAAACACTCTGAGAAGTATTGCAAGGTTGTGGTAGATGATGTTTGGTGAGTTCATCCCCCATTATCATTAAATTGTTATTTAAAAGAAATATGGACGAGCAGAGGAATGGGAGCCGAGCAAGCTAGCTGCTGCTAGTTAGCCCCACGTGTAAAAAAAATTGCACATTATTATTATCATTTTGTTTAAGTTTGGAGTTTGTCTAAGTACGCTTACAACAGGATAACTTTCAGATATAAAATATAAAAAGCTCTGCCACAACCCACACTATTATTCAAGGCTAACAATAAACAAGCATACGTAAATGCTAGTAGCCCTTTGCCCCGGCAGCCATTTTGGCTCCTCATGGCAGGACAAGCACAGGTGTTGCTGATGACACTGACAGCAGCTTCCATTCAGGTGAGGCACTTCAAGGGTTCACTAGAACTTGATGGTTTTCATTTAATTTATTCCACTCATGCTCTTTCAGCTGTTCTAACTCAAAATGTCCACCAAGAAAAATGTATATTCAGCACCAAATGACCCTCTCCATCAACCTGCCAGCCTGACACGCAGTCTTCACAGGTAAGCTGTTTATGTTCTTTGTTCCTGCTGTGTGGCCTGTTCCAGTCAGTCGTTCATATGAGCGGCCACAAATGCTGTGGTGGCATTTCTTTGGTCCCATATGGCGGAAATCCAATTGTTATTGTGTTTTGTGGCTAGAGGTGTAACGGAACAGCTGTTAAGACGTGAAGATGTTTACTTTTGCCTCCCCTCAGCTACATAGCCTTTCCAGCTTCACAAGACAGTAAGCATTTTACTCAACCACAGAAGCCACCTAACTCAAACTTTCTATCATCCTGCTGTCTTGGCTTTGAAGTGAGCCATTTAGAATGAACAGCTGCCTCATAGTCCACCAGGTTTATTTAATTTCCAGAGCTGCTATCTCTAAAATGTCTCAACTACAAGTAAAGCACACCACATGTTCTGCTGTTGGCTGCAAGAGTGAGCACAAGAGTCTTCATGCACTCCCAGCATCTGAAGACTCAGTGGATTGATGTCATTAATGATGGCAGTGTCCCCCCAGCTGCAGTAAAGTGTTTAGTGTTAACATGTTGTGCAGCTAATGTGGCTGACATTTTTATTAGTTTTGATCTTATGTCCACGGGCCAGAGCTCTGTGGTAGCTGCAAAGCTGTCAGACATTGAGAGATGGTGGAATCTTTAAGAGCGATCTGAAACCAGTACACAAGACTGAGTTGTTTTCTGTGTTTTGGAGTCACCTGTTTCCCATTACAAAAGAGTCTGAGAATATGCATAAAAGACTAAAAAAAAATCTGTATGAATAAATAGCTTTGACAGCTTAATTTACTTGTGTTGACTCAACATAATATATTAGGGGTGATTCAACGTATTTCCAAGGGTCGGGTCCAACTTAATTTAATCAAATTGGGCAAACTAAAATTGCAGTCTTAAATATTAGATGAGTAAGTGAAGTTGATTTATTGAAATTACATAGTCTAAGAGAATTACTTACTGCTAAAAGAAAGTCATTTAATCACATGCAAACAATACTTTTCATGATATAGTTAATTCAAATAATAATGTATCACGGAAACATATTTAATTGCGTTAAAAATATGAACACTGCATAGAAATAAACAAGATTGTCTTATTTTGTCTCAACATGAATTGCTAAATTGCTAAATATTATGCCAATACAGCATTATTTATTCATGTTTATTTTTGAAACATGTTGTACAAAGTCCATTTTGCACTAAATGTAACAGGCAGTCAATTTCCCTTTTTGAGTGCAGTGCCCATTAAGGCTAGATGTTAACCAGCCGTCATTTCAGAGCCATTTTCAAGCTGCTGCTCTGTACTGCTAAACTACAGTTGTGTTTTTTAAAAACCATAACACCGTCTGACAAACTCACCAAACATGGGTTAAAAACAATGACCGTGCTGTGAAATCAGTGATATTTCCATGTAAAATGATGACTCAGAGAGAGAGTTTGAAACAGGAAATAAAACTGCACCTAGCAACGTCTGCTGCCATACTGTCAACTGTTACGCCTGGTGCTGTCAGCCAGTTGCAGAGAGAGTCTTCTTCCTGAAGGGCAGGTGGAAGGCGACATAATTAAAGCTAAAGGGACTGAAAAAACCTGTTTAGAACATAGACTGTATAAAAGATGGACGTAGCAACCGGCCCTGAGAAATGAAGCCAACC
>NW_007578267.1:341146-365102 GCF_000690725.1 Stegastes partitus
ACGTCCATCTTTTATACAGTCTATGGTTTAGAACAGAACTGAAACCAGGGGTCGGTCATGCAGTAATGGTGAAATGAACCATCTTTGTTGGCATTTTGAGCTAAAAAAAATAAATAAATTGAAAGACGCATTGTGGGGTAATTATGTAATGGGGGACATTTAGGGGCCTTCTAAGGAGGTATGTGGTTTTTTTGACCCACTTCGTTTGCTCTGTGCTAATCTACAACGTGATGTTTAGCTACGCAGCTGAAATTAACTTTAAATGCAACAGGTGGAGTGAGAAAATCAGTGAACTAACTCAACCATATAGTCTGCTATCATTAACAACCACAAGCCCTTGCGTATGAGACTGCAGTAGTGGAACCAATCAACATATGGAATTGAGCAATGGGGTGTAAAATTAATTCAGCATGGGTAATGTCTTCTCTCAAAAAGTTGCACAGCTTTGCTTTAAAAGAAGTTTCTGGGTTTAGAGGGGAGGGAAAAAAAAAAAAAAAAGATAGCACTGCTTCAAACGTCCCTTTGCCTCCCTTGATGTCGGGGATGCCCTTTTGAAATGTGCATTGTAAGCGATCTGGGCCCCGCAAACACTTTGCATGTGTGGGTTCGTTTGCGCGCTCGTCAACACTGCTGCTTTGCATGTGTGCTGGCACGCTCCATAGCGGCAGCACGGCATCCCCGTGTTTGTTTGAGCTTCTCTCGCGAGTTGACAGAAAGGTGGGAATCTGACGGAGATAAATGAGAGAAAACAGCGTCAGGCGAGGCTTTGTGTTTGCGGCGGGGTAGCTCCCATGGGTGCTGCCAATTGGAGGAGCTGAAGTGTGCGAGTGTGGGTTGGGGTGCATATGCTGTATTTATAGCACCTGTAAAGATGAGAGAGGGAGAAGAAGACAGAGTGAACTAGGGGGCGGCCATGATGTAGCAGAGCAAAAGCAACACGGGTGACACTGTTGAGGTTTTTCGCAGCAATAAACAGAGGGTGGGGAATGTTTGAAGTGTGTGTGTGTGTGAGGCAGAGGAGGAGGAGGGTGTAAATAGATGGAACAATAGAGGCATTATTTCAGCGTTGTTCCATTGCTATGTTTGCTGTCTGCTCTCCCCTCAGTCGCTTTCTCTGGGGGCAGCAGTTGGCAACAGAGATAAGACTGGCTTATCAGCTCTGCAGCCTTGTCGGACAGGACGCATTGTAACACCAAACTAGTCTCAGTCTGCACACATTCTTCCACACTGGATTGTTCACAGTGCACCAGGAGTCTTGTGCTTTGTATGCAGATTATTTATGGTGGACTCTTTTATCACATCACTACTCTATCTCCCAAACGATTTCTATTTTCTGCTGCTTTGGCCGTGCAGTTTTGAAGTGGAGTGAGAGGCCACTTGTAGGCCTGTCTGATAGGTCTAAAGGGTCAGTACACAAAATACCATACATATTTTCCAACACACCCATACTTGGATATAGTGGATTGTGATTGAGTGATGTCAGATTTTTGGTCTATGCCACAAACGGGTGTTAGTCACTGGATATTAATTATTACAAAAATACATCAAACAAAGTGAAAAACACACATAAAAACAACAACACATCCATTTTATCCAATCTTAATATAACATATTTACATGATTTCAGGTTAGCATTATGCTATTATTTATCTCCAAATTTGATAATTGAATTCTTTTCCTTCTATAATCTCTTAAAAACCCGTTAACTTTGAGAAAATAGTTTTAATCTGGCTAGCGGTAACCTCTGGGAAACTGCAGTTCCTCGAACGGCCACTTGAGGCTGACTTAAAAAGCTAATGAATCCCCAAAGACCCCCATGTTAAAATATGCAAATTTACAGCAGAAATAAATATGTTTACAGCCTGGTACAAAGAAACAGTTGTGGTCGCTATGGCAAATTGAAGTTCAGGCCAAAAGTTAGGCTTCCTCAAGGACATGGGTGTTTTGGGTGACGGGCGGATGTTGTCACAGGACAGACCACGGCCATTTTTGGGAATCTTGTTTCGCCACTTGGGCAAAGACGGCTTTTATTTTATAGTAGTCGACCCATTTAATGTAATTAATTTTGATGTATATTCATGACTGCTACACAAAGCGGTGTGTTTTTATAACTTCCTGGATGATACTGGAAACTGTGACATAGTCAAATCAAGTCTGGTATTCTTGTCTTCCTACAGCATGTAGGGAGTGTGACTGGTTACAGACTTACAGCCAATCTCCATTAAGATTGCTACTGCTTCTCACAATCCAAATGCGTGATAAAGGTCTGGCAACAAAACATTGCAATAAATGTTATTTTAAGTTAGACAGTGTGCAGGAGTCTATTTGAAACCTTTTTATAAGTCTTAGGCCTTGTCCACACGTAGCAGGGTTTTTGTAAAACCAAATATCATGCCCCCTCCGTCTAGAAAAAAAACGTACATACACACCACCTCGTTTTTAGAAAAAAAAATGAATCCACACCTAATCACATAAGTGCGTTTTTAAGCACATTCATATTTTACGTGAGGATGTAATAACTCCGACGACAAGAGAGACGACCGAGACATACGGAAATTGTCACGTCATTCCTCTGGGAGCACGATTTCCGTCTCAAAGTTCTCCCACCAGATGACAGTGCGTCCCGGTCTGACCCAAAACCGGCGTTGGTGTCTTTGACGGAGAACATGCCTCCGACGTGGAATGGCAAGGTGGCAGAAAATAACCGTCCTTAACGTTGTCTGTCGCCTGTGTTCTTGTACGTGGAGCGGCATCTGGGTCTGGACAACAGACAACGCCAACACAGCTCTGAGGGCGTCCACGCTGTTTCCAAATGTAAACACAGGTCACATATGTGATGTAAAGAACATATTTTGTCGCAGGCAGTGACGTTTCATAAACGTAAAACTCTGGTTTTTGGCGTCCACATGCAGACGCATAAATGGAGGATTCGCAAATCTTCAGTTTGGTCGGAGGTTTTTGAAAGAATTGTTTTAAATCTGCGTTTTCATGTGGATGACAGGCCAAATCGTAGAAAAATATCTTCGTTTTGTGAGATACCCTGCTACGTGTGGACGAGGCCTTAGTGTTTCTATTAGCACAAGTTATGGTTGAGGTTTTAAAAAATATATATTAGTCTTCAGCTCATTGTCTTCACCAATACAAACTGACCCATTCCAATCTGCCACAACATGAAAACTATCTGATTTAATATCGTGTAGGTCCCTCGTGTGCTACCTAAACAGCCCTGATGCAACTTTGCATGAACTCAAGCAGTGCTAGAGGAGAAAACTGCTACTCAACCTGAACATCGAGAGGGCAGAAACATGGCGCTTGTTGCCTTCTTCAAGTTTAACCAGTCAGCACTGACACCCACTAAGCAGTTTTTCAAGGCCACTCAGAAGTACCTTCCCTGGAGTTGGTACATTTTTGTCCCTGTAAAATAACCTTGACAGAGCTTTTACGTGGGTAGTTCTTGTAGTTAAAACACACACAAAGGTAAAAGCGTCTGCCAGTTCCTTCAGTAGAAAACAGCCTAAAATAACACCCAAATGAATACCAAGACCAAAGATTTCCCAGCAGAACACTGCATTGTAGCAAGACGTTTAATGGTATTCACTTCATCTCCCAATGTTTTAATGTCGTGGCTGATCCGTTGTGTTTAAGTCTTAGCACAAATATTTTAGAAGCTCTACATACAAATCGACACCTCGTCACTGCTAGGGTTGAGGAAATAAACAAATGGACAATTGATCCATCAGACAAAAAAAGATCATTATTAGGTCAGATAACAAACAGATATATTCATTTTCAACTTCTCAGATGACGATTAGTATCTTTACAGACATTTAATACTTTCAATTATTAATCTGTGTGTATATATATATAAAAAAAGCTTCAGTTGTATTTGACATAATGGCTCTATGAAGTGATGCTTTAAGATATAGTTATGTAATCTGTGTCATCTCCACTGCCGTCTGCTAAGTGGAGTGAAAATAACCGCAGCTGAACTAATAACCTGAGAGACATTTAACCAGAGAAAAACAACAACACTCTGTATGTGTTCTGTGTAATTACCAATCAGGATTCCGTTTGAAGTTGTGTTCGGCTGTTATGTTATGACATAACAGTGCAGCCATTTTGAAAAACCATTTACACTCATCATCATTAACCCAATTAGCTTTTTCTTTTTTCCTTTTTTTCTTCTTTTCTCATACACTTGTGTGGCTGTGTGTCAGAGTGCGTGACAGATTGGTTGTGTGTGGGTTGGCGAGTAGGCGGGAGGGAAGGCTGTACGAGCTTGATGTGTTTACGTCTGTGTGTCATGAACGAGAGGTGTGTGTGAGTGTGTGTGTGTGTGTGTGTGTTGTTTTTTAGGGGTTTCGAGCAGGATGCTGCATGTGCGCGCTCCAGCTGGATGCCTGCTGTCGGTGCTTCTGCTCGTCACCTGATATTTGCCGGCCATGTTCATTCAGTCCGAAGATACCAGCTTTCATCTCACACACACACACACACACAAGCGTAGACACACACACTCTTCCCCGTGATGTCATTGATTCTGAGCTCCATGGCAACAGTGAGCGAGGAAGCAAGAGAGGAGAGAGAGAGAGAGAGAGAAGAAAAATGGAGAGATATTCCTTCCAGTGAGGGGATGAAGACGTTATAAATAGCTCCTGATGTTTTTAGGTGTCCAACGGACGGGGTGGGTGGGTCTCGGGGCTGCGTGGGTGCATGAAAGGGCCGAGATGTTTCGACGGGAACATTGTGTCGTTGTCAAGTGGCAATTTCAGAGCGCTCGGAGTGACGCCAGTCGTCCGCGGCCTTTAGGAGAAAAAGTTTTTGTCAGAAATAGGCATGTTATTTCAGGACTTTATCAATGTGGTAGGTGGAGCAGAAAGCACAGTGAGCTGAATGGTCTAAAAATGGCTCACAGCTCAGATGGATACCCTTATTCACTCTTTTCATTTAATAACTTTCTTATTCTTGTTGTGTCCCCAATCATTCCCTTTTCTGTGTCCATGTGATTAGTTTTAATTCCCTCCAGTGCTCTAATTTGTTCTGCTTCATTCTTAGTTTGCTGCCTGAGTTCAGTGTGGAGTCTTCCTGAAAGCGTTTCTGCACTGATAGTCATTTGATGTGTGAATGCCTATCTTCTTGTCTAAGCCAGTGGTTTTCTGCCTGGGGATCAGGCCATCAATGGTGTACCCAGTTTAGGCTGAAGCGTTGCAAATGTCCTAATAGATTTTGGTTGTTTGAATAAAATACATCATGTTTTTTGACCAGATGTAAACCTCTGAAGGCACAAACCTTTATTTTTTTCAGCAATTTAAAGAACACTCAAAAAGATGTTTACTAGACTAAAAATCAACCATGTGAGCATGCCAACACTCAGGCCAGTTCCCCAACATGTAGCCTAGAGAGGGATGTTCAGACCTTCAGTCAACATGATATTTTTACATCGACATTTACAACGTTAAAGCTGTGCTATATAGATTTGCTGAAAATTGGCCACTGGAGCTACAAATGGCATACATGAGATCATCTCCAGATATCTCCACAGTTCTGTGTCACTGCTAAAGAATGGTCTGACTAACCCTAACCCACTATATGGCAGTTATAAAAGTTCTGACTTAATTGTATTTGTTTGTACTGGGTTGGTAGGATGCAGAGACAATGCCTCTTTAAAACAGTGATGGAGAGATTGTCCTGGTGGAACATTTACACACAAGGAGACAAGCACTTCCATTAAATGGCTAAATCATTAATTGCCTTGTTGCATAATCCAAATCTGTGTCAAAACTTGCCAAATTCAAGATGTAGCTTAGTGCTTGGAGGTTGTTGTTGTTTCAGTAACATACAGATAGCAGGAGGGGAGGAAGGACTTACACCCTAAGTGTACTTCAAATAATTATAAGACAATGCTAAATGGCTGTGTAGCTTGATAAACGGTTAGCAGTTCCTTAAAATGCTTGCTTTAACAGGAACAGAGAGGGTGAATAGTCATAGTCGGATCCAGGAACAGGCCCAGCACATTACGCCACAACATTTACATGAAGTTTATTATTGTTCACACGTTAACCACCATATTGGTGGGATGCATTTGAACTGGGAAGTTTCCAAGTTCCTAGAAATTTCAACTGAAATGCTTCTTGTAGTCAAATTTCCCACTCAGCAAGTTTGAAGAACCTCAACAAAACCCAGCCTCAAAATCTGAGCTGGCAGCCCACCACCTCAACAGCAGTAAAAGCTGTAATAATGTATATTTATCAACATTTCTGTCTTGTGTCTCATTAAGTCCTTTGTACACACAGCTTTCACTGGTTTCCTACAGCAAAGCAGCTTTCACTGCTGTCTAACATCAATCTGTAAACACGTTTCCATGGTGTTTGTATGTGCAAAATACGGCAAAAGAGTTGTAATCAACCTCTAACAATGGTTAATGGAGGTGTGCATCTTGGTTTTCTGACTTGTTGTACTGGACCAGGTTCAACTCATGTCATTTTAAGCTCCGACTTCTGCAGTAAAGTATATATAGGCATAAGTTACTGGTCATACCGGACCAATTAAGGCAGCAGCAGCAAAACCCCTGAGTGTGATGAAATGTGCAGTTTGGGGGTTTTATTGCCTATTAACTCAACTTTTCATTTGTAAGAAGGGTTTTTTCTTTCAGATGTTAAAAAAACCTACTTTAATTTCTCTTTCCTAAGCAACCATCTACTGTTTAAACCAAAAGTGACATAGATACATCCAAGCAAAACACTCACCACCCAAATGAAAATAGCAGCCATGTAATGTAGAAATCATCCACCATCTGAGAAGGAGAAATCACAACATATTGACAGCGGCAAGCTTTCATTTTGAGGGGTCGTAGGTCAAGTAGGTTCAGAACTGCAGGCCCGTATGCCACTGTTTATACTGTAAGTCTTGCTTGACATGTGTATTTATTTAAAATGAGGCCTGTCTCCACATAATCCCCAGTTATTAACAAGCAAAGGGCACATTGAGTGTCGAGCTGAGTTTCAAAGCAGGTCTGCTCTCTCGCTCCCTTCCTCCGGTCTGAACAATGGTCCAGTGAGAGCAGCCTTTGATGAGGATGTTGGGGATTAAACAGTGCATTTCCACCCTCTTAACATTCCTGTGTGCCCACCGCTGAGCAACAGTAAAGTCCCAGCGCCAGTCACATGAACTTTTTACCTAAAACTGCGGGCGACACCTGCCAACGAGTTACAGTAGCATTAACTTTCCAGACACAAATTCCGATATCACGTTACCGGTCCAAAAATAACTTGTTGCTGCTGTCGCGCTCAGAATATTTCAGACTGAATTTGCATGATCCAAAATTATCTGCGGTTTCACTCATCATTTCACAGTGAACAGAGGGTGAAGTGTAAATACAAACACTGACACATTGAAATAGTCACTAAAGCCCAGTTAATACTGGATTTGTTGGGGTGATACCAATTTTAAGGAGTAAGGAATTTTGTTGTTATTGACAAATTGGGTTGTTTTGTTTACATATATATATATATATATGAAGAGTTCATTTGCAAAAACAGATAACTGCATTTTTGTAAATTATCAGAAAATGTGTTTTTTTGTTGTTTGCTTGAGATAATATCAAACTGAAGTTGAGTGGAGGTGACTTAGTAGAAATGACATGACAAAAATAGAGATCACATAAGTTTGATTGATATTATCTCAGATAGACAATAGAACAGTGAGTTTTCTGAAGGTTTGAGAAGATGGAGTTATCTGTGTTTGCAAATGAACTCTTCATACGTACATAGTATGTTAGAGTCATATTGAAAAGGGAAAGTGATGGGTCACTGCTAATTAAATTTCCAGCAAAAAGACAATGCTTGACTCCGCACCGCCATGTCGGCTCTGATGTCTACTCTGCTACATGTGCTGCAGACAGTTGTGACAGTATTATAAATAATGGAGTAGGAGCTGCGCTGCTGGATAAACATTGTGATGACACTGTTTCTATTATGCTCTGTAAAAGAAAGTTTTAGGTCACTATTAATAAATCTGTGACGGGTAAATATCGGCTGATAATGTTGGTCCAATGACATATCCATAAGGTTCCAATGGTCACACATATTAACTTGATTAGTTTCCTATTTTTTTCCCAATGTGGATAATGAAGGACAGATTGCAGCAATAGTCTGGTCTCAGATTCGTGCGAGTGAAGAGAAGATGTGATGTAATATTTAGGGGTTTAACCAAAATAATAGATGAAAGGTACTGAAGTTAATGGACTCCCGTCATATTCCTGTGAATCTGCTCTCCTATCTGGACCCCCCTCCTCCGCTAACTCAGCCTGTACGTGGGCTGCAGCCTTCTGCTGCTCTCGCCATGAATGAATCACTCCTTATTCATAAGATCATGGCACGCAATTATTGTTTTGTCCCAGCTTTTGCAATTAAGACAAACACCGTTGCATCAACGAGCGTGCCTGTCCTGTGTAGGAGCGTCTTTTCTCAAACGTTACCTGTTGTGTTTCCCGTCTTCAATGAAAGAGAGTGTTTTCAGTTTCATCCTGTCTAAAGCACAACTGTTTCTACATATAGTAAATATGCTAATGGACTGCTTTCAGCTGAATGCCTGTTTTCCTCTGTATTCATCAGCTGACGAAGTGAAGCATAAAGAGATATAGTTGTTAATGGAACAGGGAGTGGGGCTTGCTGGGTTCAGAACAGCACTCATCTATATTTAATCCCGTAAATGGTCACTCAGAGGCACTTCCAGTGGAATCCAATGCCTAATTACAAAGAGAAAAACTCTCACAGAGACAAAGCACATGATCAATAGGGGCCGTAATTACCAGCCACTCTCCATCTGTGTTTTTTTGAAATCATTCCTGTTCCCACATGTTTTATGCTACAAAACGGGCTTTAATTATTTATCACCCTGTGATTGCTCACCGCACATCCACACACCCATCGCCCCACAAACACGCACACACAAATGGCCGCCTCATGTTTGTATCCGGAAATTACTGTCAGGGCGGTTGAGCTGAAGCAGTTCATGATCTAACGGGGAGAGAGGGAGGAGGAGGAGCTGACTGTCAGCAGTAAACAGTGTCCGGGTGGGTACGCCGTGGTCGGCATCCGCTTAATGGCTTTATGTGGTGTCACTGCACATTAGCACGCTGCTGCAGAGCAACATTATCTCGTTTAACCAGTCATTTAATCAAACTCTGACTTGCAGTCTTACTTTTAGGCAATTTACCTCATTTCAAATAGTAAAATATCTTGTTTCTTCTACTTACATATGGCAGTTTTTTTTCTCTTGATGCAAATCATATTTAAAAATGAGCCATTACCAGAAACAAATGCTTTCCTCACTTTTTACATGAGTTGCATGAAAAAAAATCAATCACTTTTTCATCAAGTCGTACATTTTCAAGCACAAATAAGAAGAAAAGTTTGATTTCCTTTCAATCATTATTATAAAACTGACCTATATTTGATGCTAAGCGTGTCAGAATAGTTTCATAATGAACATACATCTCCAGCATATCCCTCCCATACATGGAGCACCGTCCTCCCTGGCTCCCTTACTCGTAGCTCCCTCTAGAGACAATGCAGCAGCACTGCATCGGCGTGTAAAAAAATAATAACTCACACTGTGGCTCCCAATTAGTGCAAATATCCTGAGCTGTAATATCGTAACTGCGGCCGCATCGCAGAGGCGTTTGGCTCCTATTGGATTAGACCGTTGACACTTCCTAGATTTCCAGCTGCTAGAGGATGCAGCTGATGTCACATCAGCTTAATGTTGACACAGCTCTGACTGATGTTTCCCACATGAGTCAGCCCTTACCCACAACTCACTGATGAGCTCATCTGTGGCCGAGCAGAGTGTGTGTGCAGCGCTCTGTGTCTCTCTGTGCAGCAATTATAAAATCACATATGTTTACTATGTATGATCAAATGGAGACCGCATTAATTAGAAATGCATTTTTGCTTAATGCCAGTAATATTTGAATATATGTTGTGTGATTTTGAAATCTGAAGTGTGTTTTGAAACATGATGTATAGAATTAACTCAAAAGAAATCCATCTGAACTTACAGTATTACCATCTCACTATCTTATGTATGGTGTTGAAATCAAGGGAACAACTATAAGAAATAAGTTAAATTATTTCATGTGATTATTGAGCTTCATATTTATTACTCAACCAACAGAATTACTTATATTTGTGACCTTTTGACAACCTTTTCCTGCCTTTTGTCAGGGTCAGGGCTCCATTCTCTCCAAACTATAATACACTTACATTACACCGGATTTTTATGAATTAGATTTAAAGACACTCGCATCAAGGAAATTGCCTTTGGTTATGCAATTCGATGCAGCAGATAAGGCTCGGCTCTGGAGCAGGCTGCAGGACAACCTCGTCTCCCCTCATGAAGACATGCATTAACATGAAATATTAGTTAAATAGACAAAAAAAACATTTGCACATGTCTGAATAGGATGGGGTTTTGATAATCAACCAGCATCCAAGTGGCTGATTACTGATTGCTGACCATGAATGAATCAGCTCACACCAATTAGCTGAACAGCTTAAGTGTTTCGCCTGAACGGAGGCAACTGAAGTGGATTTTAGTTTTCGATTGGTTATGGAGATTGTTTTGATCTTGCTTTTGTGAGAGACAATTGTCCTTTCATTAATTGTTTTAACCATCCAGTCCTGCTTTCTTATCATAAATCTGTGTTGGTATGTTTAAATAGTCCCCACATCTTCAGTTTGTGACGTCTTATCGACCCCCTCTGGTAAAAATCTAGTCTTTTATATGCCAGAAGAAGAAGAAGAGCACAATAAGCAGTTGGTGCCATGGCTGAGCATTTCCACCTTGAGGCTGCAGCGCACCAATGACAACCTCAGAAATACAGATTCAAACTTGAAGAGTTTCATACATAACAAACCTCACGAACCAATTGTGTCATGTCACTGTTTTGGACTGTTTGAATCATTAGTCTTCAGAATCAGTTTACAATTTGAACACGTATGAGTGAATTACTCCAATACTCCAACCTGTAGATAAACAGTATGCACTTGAAGTAATCCTCAAGCATTCAGATTACATTTTTGCAATCACTTATTAGGACATTCAGTCATGTAATTAGTATTTCTATCACTGTAGTTTCCAAGTAATCTGACTCAGCGATGCTTGTGACCCCATATAACAGGTTGATTTGCTTTTCACCTTCCCGATTGTTTATTTGAAAAGAGTTTTAGTGGCCCGAAAACGTAAAAGCATTAATTACTTCACAAGAAGACAACCAACATTAGACGAAAGATTAATTTGGTGACCTAGATGCTATTTTTTTCCTCACTCCATTACATTTTTGATGCATGTAGCCTCATGAGCCTTGAAAAAAACCCTCAACGGTAAACTGAAGAGATACTCGGTAATCAAACACTAAGCAGCGTCAAAGCAGAAGAGAAAAACAAGCTAATGATAAACTAACTAATCAAAAGGAAAGTGTCAAGCTTCGTGGGTCAGAATTCAGGAAAAAAAAGCTATCTGAAGAATGTCTAATCAAACTGCAAATTGCGTCGGTATAAATAGTCTGAGTTAATGATGTGTGTCCTGTTATTTGACTGCTATAAAAACTCAATAAACCTCAGCGGCATCTTCACCTTGCTCGCTTTTGAATAACTTCTTTTTGTTTGTTTTGTTGAAAGATGAATGAAGCTGTTTTCATGAAAGATTTAGTTATCCTAAATATACTTTAGCAAAGGACCGTGAGCGCAAATTAACCCTCAAACATCTGCCGTGCAAAACAAAAGAGGGCGAGAAAATGGTGGTGGCTTCAAATCAGGCAGCTAAAAGCGCTCCCTCTGGGCTCCATAAGAACCAATTAACCTGTAGTGGGCTTTCTGCTGTGTGGGAGGGAGAGAATTCACACGCAAGGGATGCATGACTCAAACAAAATGTGCATCAAGATGTTGGGCTAAAAGGTATTTTTATAACATATCATCAGCATTACATGCAACGATTTACTGATCATAAAAAGAGAGGATTATTGCCATCGCATTTAATGTGTTATTGTAATTAGACCAAACAAAATTATCCCAATTTTTCACCCTCATGATCAATAATAAGTCACATAAAAACACACAGTATGTATGTTTTAGCCATGTTAGCGGTGTGTGTCTGTGCAAGAACTATTGCATTGACCGCCGTGAAATTTTGTTCTCGGTTATTAAAAGATATATTTTAATGACTTTGGTAATCCTCTGACCTTTCCTGTAGCACCACCTGAGGGCTTTCACTACAAAGCGAGATTACCGGGTTTAGTTTTCAGTGTCACAAAGGCGGCTCTCCGCTGCTCTGGAGGACATTCATGCTCAGAGTTTTGGATTTAAATCGGCCGTGAGAAGCGCTGCCCCTTCACCACTTCTTTTCCTAATGACATGCTCTATAAGTGATATGGATTTTTAGTTCAGGGAGGACAAAAATATCTGCAAACCAGTTGCCATGTCCATTTTACACTGCTTGTATCGTAGCACAGATTAGAAAATTGATTAGTCTGCTCGTAGTTTTCACAGAGAATAGTGAATCAATAGCTTTAATTTCACTTTGGCGAGTACACGACTTCCATGTAGCCTTCATTGTGGACAGTGTGTGACCTAAATGCAATACTGGAGTCATCCCATTTAAATGTAAGCGCTCTGATGTGTGGCTGTCACGTTAGAGATCTGCAAATTATGTATTCGACGCGAAAGATATGGGGGTATTATTATAGCAACACTATTTGTAAATGTGTGTGGAGAGTTGTGTGTCTGTAGTGAGATTTGTGAATGTGTGAAAAAGATTTGTAAAAGATTCCTCGATGTGTACAAAGATTTGTAAATGCATGCAGAGATATTTATAGATGAAAAGTATTTGGCTACAAGTGTTGGAAATACAGACAAATCACCAGTTACAGGTCAAACAGGCCTCACAGCTGGCTGTCTTTTTACACATGACTTTTGCTACACGTCTGCAATGAGAGATTTGTGTCTGTAGTAACTTCAGGGTTTTCTTTGCCCTGAGCTCAGGCTCACAGGCTTCTGGCTGCGTACCACTCTGCTGCTCAGTAGTTATACCGCCTGCAAGCCATCATGAAAGTTTTTGCTCAGCGAGCCACAAACTCAGCAAATTTAACTTGTTCACATATACCAGACAATGTCGCCCTCAAAGACTCTGAAGGATAGCATCACCTGACATTTTTAATATGTTTCCATACATGTCTCCTATTTACTCTGAGTAAACACAGACTGTAGTCCAACTGAAAAGTGGCTTTTTTTGTTTGTTTGTTTTTTAATTTTTTGTTATGTACAAAATCTGATTAAAGCAAACGGTTTATTTTTGCCAAGATTTTAAATGAGAAAAGTAGAATTAAGCGACTAAAACTAAATAAATAACATCACATTTAAAGCAGCTGGCCGGATTCAGGCTTCAGAAAGCTGGGGATGAATTTGACCGGGAGCATTATTATTATTTATTCTTTTTAAAACTAGTCTAATAGATATTGCAATTATATAATTGAATCATGACTTGTATTTGATAATCTGAGCTGCTGACATGGCGGTCTCTTCCTCCATCACTAAGTGAAGCTTTTTTAGCCTTTTCATAGGTAAAATTCTTGTAACAAAGCTCTCCTTAACGAGACAAAAGAGGATGTGGGAAAGGTATGTTTGGGTGTTTTCATTCTGTTTCCGTTGTCTTGGCTGTTGAATTTCTTGCATCTCTGCATCTGAAGCCATGTCATTGTTGTTGTTGTTCTTTGGACTCTATCTCACTGCTTCTCTTCAGCCATACATTCAAGGTTTATTGTTGTCTGGAACATGAAGCACCTTTCTGGCTTTGTTGAGAAAAATTGATCTATTAAGCATTGTAGGGGGGGGCAACAGGCTGCTGGAGTTCGTAGAGGTTGGCCTATTCATGTGCTGTTGTGAACCGCTGATGGCTATTTAAAGAACTCCTGCACTGGCGTAACCCAGCGGCTCCGTGTGATGACAATGAAGACCCCGTGTTGCTGTGGAAACAGCTCATCAACCAAGGACGTGTGCGCTTGGCATCCATCAGACGTCTCTGTGTTTGTGTGTTCTGGAGCCCGGCCCACCTGCTTCACAAACATAATTTCATCACAGCAAAGAAAAAAAACAAAACAAAACACAGGCCCCGGCCAATCATGCTTTTTTTGAGGTTTCTCGGCAGAGAAGATGAACAGATGTCCCCTTGAAGTAAGACATTGTTTTCGATGTTCCGCCATTTAGCTGTCGTTTCCCAGATGCACCCCCCCCCTCCCCAAGTGACACAATGGATTGGATAAAGTTTATCGGAGGTTCCCTGCGTCTAAAAACAAGCTGATTCGCTCCCGGCCTGCGCTGTGATGCAATGAAAAGCGGCGTTATCCCATTAAACTAAATCAGTAAGTCAGTATTCAGGAATCAATATGTCATCTGCGGCTTTCATCTCGGCATGCAGCGGCGCGTCTCCCCGCTCCGAGGAGGGGAAACGGATTTGTGTGGAAGACAGTGAAGCAGCTGACTGAATAAGTGAAAGTGTATAATAGAGTTTGTCCCTGACTTCCTGCTGTCCGTCTCCCCGTCGCTGCGCGGATGTCGGACAAACTGCGGCACACGCCATCGATCTGTGCCGTTGTTTGCCCACAGAGGGGACCGCGTCTGCCGTTGCATATCTATCTAAACTGATAGAACAATCGTCCTTGGCTCTTGTCAGACAGAGAAACTCATTGGAAGTCTCATCACGGGGATGCCCACAGGCAGCTGCTGGGGAAGGGGGAGGAGGCAGGGAGGGAGGGTTTGTGGTGTACAGCCTTTAATATTAGTGGTTTCAACGGGCAGGGCACATGTGAGAAAATAAGAATTAAATTACGCCGCGTTCCATTTTCTGACACACTCCAGTAATTAGGAAAGCATAAGTGGATTAAGCTGTAGACAGCCGGGGGGGGGAGGGGGAGGAGGGCGATATGGCTGGCTGTGAAATTTATCTTCAATCAGCCGGCTGATAGGTCGATCAGCGCCGCCGCTCTGGGAGGACGGAGATCAATAAGAGCAGCTAACTACGGTATGAATCGCTGGGAGAAGGTGAGGAGAAGCTTCTGAATCAATATGACAGTCACTCAGCTGCAGCTCCAGGCCCTCCGCCGTGTGACTGACAAACCCAGAGTGTGTGTGTGTGTGTGTGTGTGTGTTCCCCAACTTTGTTGATGCAAGTTGACTCACAACACAATGAGTCTGTTTCCACCGAGTGGCTCAAAGGCGCCTCAAAGGGGGGAGTCATCACAAAGTTACTCATTCATGGCCCTCCTACCTACATTCTCCCAGATTAGAAGAGCGGATTCACTCCTGCGGCTCATCATAACTTTGTCCTTGAATCATCGTGTATTTTTATCCACTGAACACTTGCGCATTGTTCAGTTTTTTTTTCCTTTACATGTACAAGTGTGCAACAGATACCAGCAGATCAAGTTTCTAAGTGGTGTTTTCCACCAGCAGATGGCAGCATGGCAGCTTCACTGACTGCAGCTGCCAGAGGTATTTTTCATCTGTATAAACAACACTTAACTCAGTCACCTTAAACGTCCTCTGAATCATTATTATTGAGCTTGGAAGAGAATAAGGTTGGACACCAGTGGGTTTCAAATAGTGATGCTGCCGTCCGTGCTCGAGCCTCACTTGCACAACTAATGTAACTTTGTTTTTTTTTTTGCAGAACTTTTCAAAGACGGGTCCAAATTGCTTTACACAACAAAATCAAGGCAATAAATGTTGATTTTAATTTATGAGGCATCAATAAATAACGATGAAACCAGGCGGCGTGTTATTATCTGAATTTAGCATATTTGTATTAAAGCCCATCCAGGGACAGGTAGCGCAAATAGAATATAAATTATGTGCTATATAGACATTGGTTTTTGTTATATACTTTCCAAACCTATAAACATAAAATTACTAAATTGTTCCAACTTTCACTGGTTATGTAATAACAACATGACGTTGATGTATTTGAGTTACATAATGAGGCTTTTTAACAGATGCAGGGGGAAAAAACTTGAGGTAAAAATGTCAAGCAAGGCTAGAAATGAAAGAGAAACTAATTGTGAGGAGCGTCCTGTAATATAATAGAGTGAATACAGGCTTCTACTGATGTGGCAAAGGCTTCGTTTTGGTGAAACAAGGCTTAGCAACTAAGACTAATGACTTATTAACGGGTTTGTGTGTGGCCAAAATCTGCAACAGTTGTCTCCACACTGATGGAAAAAAGAGGCTCATGAAATCTATTTATTCCATGTGAAATGCCTTTTTTTCCCCCTTGATTAATGCTGTTCTTTTTCGTTTTACTCGTCCACAAATACATGCAGATTTAAAGGTTTTCTTGTAGGTCAAGTGACCACACCCACCAGGCAAATGAGTTCATGTCCAACATTTTCATCTTTTATCCTCTACTTGGTCGTCTCTGCACGCCTCTCACGTTACATGGGTTGAAAGCCGTGCCGATGACGGTTTCACCATTAATCACATTTTTTTCGTCATGGCTTTGTGCGCGGGGAACAGATGAACATTGCGTGGTCTATTTTTACACAGCTAAGACACACTACCCTGTATTCTTCATGACAGATCACTGCTTTCACGTTTGAGCCTTTGAAACGGTTCGTTTTGTATTAGTGGAATCACAGTTTGTCGCGTCGCTATCTTGATTGTTGTCGACAATAAATCCATCCGTCAGTCAAGAATGCATGTTAAAATTCATTATCGAGATCTCGTTTGAGCCCAACAGCAGAAGCAGAGAGGTATTCATTTTTATGCCTTTGCATCGGCAACAGCCAGGGCTGGAGGTATTATGTTTACTGGCTGTCTGTATGTCCATCTGTCTTATTCTAATGAACACGATGTAGCAGGAGCATCTTGAGGGAATTCCTTCAAATTTGGCACAAATGCTCACTTGGACTCAAAGAGGAACTGATTTTTATTTTTTGGGCCAGAGCTCAATAATTCATTGACTAATTATCAACACAGTTTCACACAATCATGTAGTATGATAAGATGAAGTGATGACCTTTGACCTTTTAGATGTATAATATGGAGTCTAGTCATACATCTACAAGGAAATAATTTCAGTAAAAAACCCTTTTGATGAAGTATTTCTCTTCGTTAGCATGTCCATGTGGGTTTTTTTTTTTTTTTTTTTTAACATGCTGGAAGGCAAAGCATGAACAAAATTAGCAGTCAATACCATGGCTGAGCATTTCCATCTTGAAACTGCAGTGTACTGATGGCAAGTCTGGAAATCTGGAAGTCTTAATCTGTGTTTCTGAGACAGAGGAACCCATCCGGTCAGCTTGTAGGATGCAGCTTTCTGCATCGTTGTTCTCAACAATCTGAAAACAATGGTGCCAGGAAAAATATGTTAAGTTCAAATATAATGTAAAATAATGTGAAAACAGTAAAACAATGATTCTTTAAGTTGATTAAATACAATTTATTTTTTTGGCCACATATTGTGAACAATCTGTACGGGCAATTTGCTATTTAAAAAACTTTTTTCTTTTTTTTTTTTTAATATTGTGAACAATATGTATAGTTTTGGCCTTTTGTTTTTAATGACTAGCATTATCAGTAATTTGAAAAAGCAGGGAAAATTGCAAAAATATATGTAAAATAGTTCTATTTTTGCTGATTAAATGCAGTAAAAATTGTGTAGTTTAACCGTCAAATGTACAAGAATGAATTATCATTTGTAAAAATACAGATTTTGTTGTTCACACCAATAAATTTTTTCAGTTTTTCTGTAAATTAATACTTTTTTCAGTGATTTCACCAGATACTGTCTGTAATTTAACAAAACTGGAGAAATCTGTGAATTGTTTTTTTTTAAAATTACAATTAAAAACAGATATATTTTTTCCTCCAGTGAAGAATAAGATCTCCAAAGATGTTCAGATGGATGACATGCATGGCTGCATGCATAAGGAACATTTTGTTCAGCAGACCCAGCTGTTACTACATGGCAGCCTGTTAATATCATGTGTGGATAATGTCGGTAGATTCAAGTAAAACACAGACTCTGCTCATCCTGTGCAAATGCGCTGCATGAGACCCAGATGTGTGGAGGTACATTCTAAATCCCATGAGGTCCCGGGGTGATTGTTGTTCAATGCAAATAGGGCTTAAGCTATTTTAAGGTAAGACGGATTATTGTCATGGAAAGAAAACATCTAAATGTGTAACTCTGGTAGAGAGAGAAGAGTTTTTATGTGTTTAATCAATGACTGGAGAGAGACTTTAATTTTGTAGTCTTATACCAGACAAACCTAAAGTCACAACATAAATCATAGAGCCACAAAAACAGCCACAGAGAATTATGAATTCATTTCCACAGAGTGTTCTCCAATTCTCCGAGGTCACATCTCAGGAAATAACAGGTTAAAGTCTTTGTCTGACCAGCAGTGTGTGTTGTTTTGGCTGCCAGCCGGCTTGTCAACAGTGTTTTTCATGCTTCGGCGGAGCGTGAGAAGAACACGCATTCTCCTCATTGGAGGAGCTCAGTCACAAACACAGACACGCACAACACAAGTCATCGCCGTGTCAGACTCACTGCACGGTGAGACCAGCTTGTTGTTTCTCACACTCCACGCACACACTTTGTTGTTTGGGCAGTGCTTGATTTTATAATCCGCCTCAGGCTGTAATGACTTTGTGATAAGCAGGAGTTACTTGTGTAAACAATATGGATTGCCCTGTGGAAGCAATTTAGACACTGCAGCGCCTCCATGCCCCGTCCCTGCCAACTAATGCGGCGCTTGCCAGTGTGAATGCCAAGACTGAATGATTAGTAATGAATAATCATCCTTGCCTACAGGTGGAGGTTTGTAACCTCTAAACTGCTCCTGATAAGTGTCCCACTGAAACCGTAGAGAAGAGATTGTTCAAGCTGTGAAACTCACATCCTCGGGGGGCCATGGGAGGGCTGAAGATGTTGCTGGAGGTGAAAGAAGCAGGTGAATACCGATGAACTGAAAACAAAGTTAATATTGTAGTTTGGCACGTTTCTTTGGAGCGTCTGTCAACATGGTTAGAAGTTCTGGCTGCGGCACTGGCTGAGACAAAGCTCAACTGAGGCGATTGGAAGCCATTAAAAACAAGGCCTGTCATAATTATTACATAATCGCCTGATAGCAGTTATTTAAGCTGACTGTGATCGTTTTTTGCATATTCATTAGGATCATTTGTATTCACCTTCCTAAAAACTGCTGAATAAAACGAACACAAATGTCACATTTCAAACAATATTTCCACCTCATTTTCCATCACTTCCCCTTCACCCCCATCTGCGACGGTTTAATGACACCAACTGTTTATCTCGAGGCGTTTAACTTTTAATGTTCAACCAACTGCATTTTGATGAGCATCTATTGACATTAACATCATGGATTTAGCTGCAAAGCCAAAAGCTTCAGCACTGCTGTAGGCACAATTTGGTTTCAACTGAAATGAGTAAAGCCCAATAACTTGAGGGGGATTTGTCAGATTTGCAGCAAAAAGGTGCCAATCAAAGGCACCACTAATCTAAATCTAGTTTATGGCACTATGTACATAAGTCTGCTGCACCTCATTATCATTCTGCTCTAAGGGCAATAAAAGCTCTGGCTTGTTTGTAATTATTAAACCAATCATAATCATTTTGGGTAGAGCTAAGCCCAGGATGCAGCAATGGTGTCCCCTTGTGTGATGGGGGAATAGTTTTGGTGGAGCATTTGCACACAGGGAGGCGAGCGCTGTCTTTAAAATGGATCATTCACAGAAAATAAGCAGAGCTGCCTGGCTGCATGATCCAAACATTCAGCAAAACTTGAAATTTTCACTGTGTAGGTTGCTGCTCTGGTAGTAGTTCACATAGTGGAGTGTACGACGGCTGACAGGGACAAATGACGTGCATACACACAAACAAGCTGCATGTACATGAATGTGTTGCACAAACAAAAACATGCTGCAGAAGGAAAACACTGCACATACAGACACGCTGCATAAATGAAAACAAATGCAAAAAGAAAACGCTGCATATCCAGTCACACAACAGAAGTGCCACAAGCCTCTAGGAGAAGTTTTTAAGCCTTTAGATTTTCAGTCACTGTGATCATATAGATGCTGAAGTGGTGTTTTACTACAGTCTCCCCGTGTTCTCTCTGGTATATATGTTTATCCATGGAGAGGAGAGAATACACACCTTTTCATACAGCTTTCCCCTCAACTAACGTTACTTGTCTCGCTCGCTGTTGTTGCCTCTCAGGTGAAAAGCTCAGTACTGCTCCTAGAGGCCTGGGGCACTTCCATTGTGACTGGATATGCAGTGTTTTCTGTTTATGCAGCTTTTTGTGCATCAAATCAAGTTTATTGTCATTTTGCTGTACATACAACAGTAGTACACGCCAGATGAGAGATCATTTCTTCAGGATCCAAAAACTAACAGCAACTGAATAAAGAAGTGTTTGCATGTCTGGATCAGCAGTGTATGCACGTCATTTGCCCCCATCGGCCACCAGAGGAGTTAAAAACAGTAGCATGTAGCAGAAGAGAAAGAGAAGTACATGAGTGAAATGTGCAGCCAATATCAGGCTAAAACAAGCTGTCAACAGCTGGTGAGTCAGACTATTCTAAACCTAATATAGACATAAAACAAACTGAAAATATTTAGCGTTTAGTGCAATTATGAGTATCGCAGTTAATCAGCACTAAAATTTCCTGATCGTGACACCCTTATTGAAAATGTAAAGTTTCAAATTGCTGCAATATTTTTTCATACCTCTGTAAAATCTGAACACAGAGGCATGATGCTCATTTATTTTTTCTCAGCTCGGTTTGAACTTCCCTATAATATCATTGTTTCCAATGTTAATGTGAATAAACACTCAGAGACTCTTCTTCTACCTTAAGAACCTGCCTGAAAATTGTCACATTGACGTTTTGTTCAGTATTAAAGCAATCCACTGATAGCTGTCTATATTTCTTATGGGTACAATGCAAACACAAACTGCTAATAGCTCATTCAACAGACTTTCAGTGATGCTTTAATGGTGCAAGTTGTAGCTCAACAGTATACTTGTTGACATAGATTATATAAACTGATCCAAAACTGAGAGCAAGGTGGTGTTGAATAGCCTTTTTTGCTGAGGAAGATTACTTACTAAGTGAAATGCCATGGAGGCATCGAAATATGAGAGGTCAGGGGAAAGTTTTAAGAGAAAAAAAAAAGTAGTTCTTTTGAATGTTTAACCTCAACCAAAGATTATTTCCCAAACTGAAGAGAGTAGACAAAATAGGTTTGTCTCGGTGATGTCTGGGGGTGGACCACCAGTGTCAAGCTTTGAAAGACCTGCTGTAGATCTCCGAAATGTGAATACGTGTGATGAAAAGAAAAATACCACTCAAGTGTAAGTAAAATATTCCTCCACCAAGCCTGAACTCTTTTTCTTTACTCGCTGCACTGTGCTATGAAAAGAACAGCTCCTGTAATTTTCCAGTGGAAGAATGAGCTCGGTGTGAACTACAGTCACCAGCAGCAGCACTGACAGGCGATCACAAAGAAAGATCAGTAATGGGTTTCCCATAGCGACAAAGAAGTTGTGAAAAGTAGGTGAACGGGGTGGAAGACGGAAGAAAATGAATATGCCAGCAGCAGTGTGCAAACTTTCACCTGTCAGAGCGCCTGGACTGAGGATCATTTATCCATCCTTCGTGCTCCGAAGTCAGACCGAGTCCTGCCTCTGATACTGAGTCCTTATAAGATTCTCAGTGATCTCTGTGGATTATTGCGTCATGACTCACTCAGAGACGAGCTGTCAGGGCGGAGGAGTGACTGGAGATCTTAGAGTCTGTGGTTGTTGTGATCTTAGACTCATGGCGCATCCTCGTCATGTTGTCTTTACAATCGCATCTGTTGAATGTACCGTAGGTCTGTCTTTATTATAATGCACAAAAATTGCTTAAAGCTGCATTGATTCTTTTTTTAATTATTATTTTGGGGTAACAAAAGTGTCGGAACATTCAGATATTTAAACAGACGTGCAACATCAGTACTAACTTCGTCATCTTTTTGTCCAAATGGCAAATTTAAGTCAAGTTTTCACTGAACTTTTAGCTTTTTCTCTTTTTTTTTTGCTCATTTTTGCTTGTTGCCTGCTACTGAGCTGGTGAATCACAGTGGGTTTTATCAGAGTTTTTATCGGGCAGGACACAAGCTTCATGAGTTTGTGGGACAAAAAAAAATGAAATAGTGAAAGCTGAGGGGAGCTGCAGAGGCTAGTGACGAATCTCTGTGGGTTCATCGCAATAAATAATCTGTCTTCTGTTTCACTTTATATTTAAATCTCTCTCTTTTATTTCTGTTGTTGGTTTATTATTTTTAGTGCAATTAGAGCATATTAATGACAAGTCCTACCACAGAAAGTATTGATCAGCGCAGCTTTAAATCTATGATTTGTAGAATTTTTTCTGATCTGAGCTCAGATTTATGAGCTGAACTTAGTTTTGCTCTGATTTCCACCAGGATTGTTTCACTTTTCAACATGCAATTAATTGCTTAAAGATGCATTTTTCTACAGATTTACATTTAAAGGCTCAAATACTTTAAATTCATTCAACAATATAAGCAAATCATCCATCTTGTACTTCTGGACATAAGAACTAATTAAAACAAGAAGTTCATGTATGAGTAACCAAGATTGGCACAAGCTGGCAGATTGCAGACTCTGACCCAGCTGGCTTTCAGCTAGCTGAGCCTGGCTTACTCCAGAGGCTTTGTAGGAACCCCACCAATGTGCAGCTCTTGGCTTGTCTATGTTTGCAGTTGGTCATCTGGTTCCAGTTATTTTATACTCATAAATCATCATAGATTTAGTTGATATCCAGCTTTATGTGGCTGCAGTTGTCAGGTTTNACCTGCCTGAAAATTGTCACATTGAAGTTTTGTTCAGCATTAAAGCAATCCACTGATGGCTATCTATGTTTTTTTATGGGTACAATGCAAACACAAACTGCTAATAGCTCATTCAACAGACTTTCAGTGATGCTTTAATGGTGCAAGTTGTAGCTCAACAGTATACTTGTTGACATAGATTATATAAACTGATCCAAAACTGAGAGCAAGGTGGTGTTGAATAGTCTTTTTTGCTGAGGAAGATTACTTACTAAGTGAAATGCCATGGAGGCATCGAAATATGAGAGGTCAGGGGAAAGTTTTAAGAGAAAAAAAAAAGTAGTTCTTTTGAATGTTTAACCTCAACCAAAGATTATTTCCCAAACTGAAGAGAGTAGACAAAATAGGTTTGTCTCGGTGATGTCTGGGGGTGGACCACCAGTGTCAAGCTTTGAAAGACCTGCTGTAGATCTCCGAAATGTGAATACGTGTGATGAAAAGAAAAATACCACTCAAGTGTAAGTAAAATATTCCTCCACCAAGCCTGAACTCTTTTTCTTTACTCGCTGCACTGTGCTATGAAAAGAACAGCTCCTGTAATTTTCCAGTGGAAGAATGAGCTCGGTGTGAACTACAGTCACCAGCAGCAGCACTGACAGGCGATCACAAAGAAAGATCAGTAATGGGTTTCCCATAGCGACAAAGAAGTTGTGAAAAGTAGGTGAACGGGGTGGAAGACGGAAGAAAATGAATATGCCAGCAGCAGTGTGCAAACTTTCACCTGTCAGAGCGCCTGGACTGAGGATCATTTATCCATCCTTCGTGCTCCGAAGTCAGACCGAGTCCTGCCTCTGATACTGAGTCCTTATAAGATTCTCAGTGATCTCTGTGGATTATTGCGTCATGACTCACTCAGAGACGAGCTGTCAGGGCGGAGGAGTGACTGGAGATCTTAGAGTCTGTGGTTGTTGTGATCTTAGACTCATGGCGCATCCTCGTCATGTTGTCTTTACAATCGCATCTGTTGAATGTACCG
>NW_007578267.1:366178-404000 GCF_000690725.1 Stegastes partitus
AGACAGCGTGTGGGAGTCTGTTTTTGTGGCTAAACTTAACCAAGCAGTTTTGGTGCGAATGCCAAAGGACACCTTGTGCATATCTGTGAGACACCAGCAGTTGCGATAAAACAGCAGTATTTGACATTGTGGAAATGACTGGCTTGTTACATGTCAGCGACAAACACAACACAATTCATCTGTGGCCTGTCTCTTCAAAGAAAGTCACACATTTAAGGTCCCCTATTCAACCCGATGAATTCCAAATCAGTCTGAAAACAGCAAAACAAGACCAGCGAGTTTTTATTTTAAACTGATTGCAGCGGCTGGCGTTTTCATTCAGGTTAATGAAAGAAGGAAAAATTGTGCTCCGGAAGACATAAAACAAACTCAGTCATCGCCGTGTTTGTAAAACGATGCACATTTAGCACAGATATGAGCGGGAGGCGGGTTGGGAAGGTGTGGGGCTGCAAAAGCAATCGCCGCAGAACATCAAACAGTGTCACGCGACCGGAGAAAACAAGACCGGCCCAGCGCAATAAATCCTCCTTTTACAGCAGTTTACGACAATCTGTATGATGATGAGGAAAATTTAATTTGAAGTGATCTTGAAGGTCCGTCCTTCAAACTAAAAGCCAGAAGCCCGAAACTTAAAGAGTGAATTTAGATGCTGAAGTGACTCCATCAACAGACAGAGGCAATCATCCACTTTGCCAATTGAGAATCATTTCGAGCTTCAGAACCGTATCTTCCACAGATTTAAAGAAGGTCACTGATGCTTTTATCTCATCTTTAAACTACTTTCGCGGCATTCTAAGATGTTTTCGTATCTCCAGTTTATTAAAAATTCAGTAGTTTAGCACTTCAATTGCTTCCATTTATTCCAAGTTGTACCATCTTTTACTCCGCCAAGAAGATGCGGTGATAAGTTTGAGCTAAGCATGTACGGATGATACTGAAGCCCGTTGTAGGGCCCGTGTGGCTGCGTTCAACATCACGTTTGTTGGACTTCGACTCTGACGGTGCTGTATTTTTCCAAATTAAATCCATATTTCATGAAACTCCCCGGGTTCCGTGAGCGAAAATAATGAAGCCGCGACTGTGTAGTTAAAGACAGATAAAGTATGTCAGCCGATTTCCCATGAAAGCCAGCCCTCTGATATGTATGTTGAGATGTATTCTAGTGGCCCACAGAGGCTGCCGGTCCTCTCTGTAACCGTCTAGTTTTGTCATATTAATTATAATGTGGAAACAGAAGAGCTGCCAAGATTGAAGCTGAGCACCAGACACCACCAGAGTCATTTTTTTATGACTCAATCGTCTCCCAAATACTCAAATTGTGTCTAAAATTCAAAAGCCTTGCATATTCTGTTTATTCTATGTGTCTTAGTTGCAGCTTTTTCTTGTTATGGAACAGGATTTTTGTTTCTTCTAACACCAGCATTTAACTACACTTTGGTTTTTGCAGCAAAGCAAGCAGGAATAGACTTTCTTTAGATCGTCCTAACTGTATAAACCCCTTAAACCTTCCTGTAGGTTTGAAGAGCGTGTTGTTTTTTAAAAATCATGAAAATTTACATAATGTGGTACATAATAACTCGGCGGGTAGGGCAGGCAACCCATGTACAGGGGCTACAGTCCACGACGCAGCGGCCCGGGTTCGATTCCACCCAGCGGCTCATTTGCTGCATGTCATTCCCCCACTCTCCTCCCCACATTTCTCTGTCACTCTTTCACTATCAATAAAGGCAGAAAAGGCCAAAAATAAATCTTTAAAAAAATAAAAAATTACACCATTTATCAGAGCTAGAAACTGTAGCAAAGGAGACAATTATTCAATTTCCAACTATCCACTGGTCAATGAACATATCAGTGACGTGCGGTTCCATCTGGAAAATCTAAGCTTAAATTGTAATATTATAATGTCTAAATTAGAATTCTACACATATGATTTTAAAATATTCAATAAACAAATAATTTGTTTCGGACTGATTCTGTAACAACGTGACAAAAATTCAGAGATTCCAGCAGAACAGGATGCTGAGTTCACTCTGAGCAGAGAAGAGACAACGGGGGAAAGACGAAGAGGAAAACAAAACTCCATCAATAAAATAAACGCAGCGTGGTGCAAAAACAGTACACAGACGAGTCAGTTGTTGTAGGACACAATCTGCACGGTGAAACATGTAGTAATAGTAGTCGTATGAAACAAAGTTAAGTATTGATAGTCTGTAGAGTGATGTTGTACTTGTTGATTGCAGTTTTTTTTATGTAATAAATATGTATACTTAAAGAATCTTATTTTTTTATTTAATGGTTGATGACTTTATAGTTGTATTACACTGCACAAAGTACATTTTAGAGTTCTCTCTACTTCTAGCCATGGATGTACTTTTGGAGGTGCAGAACTTGGTGTCTCACATTATTAAGTAAACCGTTTCTCTAAACACAGCCACAAACAGTAAAAAGACAAATCTGGTTGACACGGGCTACAACAGTTTTCACAAAAAAGTTCATACATTTTCCAGCTACATTCGGGAACTGCCCGTCCACCTGTGTTACTGTCAGTCTTTACAGCTGGAGTCCTGCCTAAGAAAGACAGCAAGATGTAACCCAATGAACCCAGAATATTTCCTGAGTAGTTTTTGCTCCTGTTACATTGAAAAAAAAAAAAAGTTTAAATTCTTTGCTTATTTATTTTATAAAAATGGAAAAGAACCTGGAATAAACATGAACAATGTTTCTCTAAGTACCCGTAGGTGTAACTGACACTGGTAACAATGGTGACTTTACATAGTGTAGATATTTTACTACTTACATTTGACATTGATTTCCATACTTGTACTCAGCTCTGTGTAAGCACAGCCTGCAGTTCAGCTGAAAACTCACAGTTTTCCTGAACACATTTTCTTGACCTCGACCGACCGCAGCAAAGTCATTAACAAAGTTGTGTCAAGGAGTGTAGGTTTTTTTTGTTTGTTTGTTTTTGCTTTTTTATTCATTCTATTTAGAACTAATTTGCCTCGCAGCAGAAGGTCGCCGGTTCACGTCCCGGTGAGGACACCCAGGATCTTTCTGCGTGGTGTTTGCATGTTCTCCCCGTGCAGCGTGGGTTCTCTCTGGGTTCTCCAGCTTCCTCCCACACAGTCCAAAAACATGTTGAGGTTAATTGGTGATTCTAAATTGTCCGTAGGTGTGAATGTGAGTGTGCTTGGTTGTCTGTCTCTAAGTGTAGCCCTGTGATAGACTGGTGACCTGTCCAGGGTGTCCCCTGCCTTCACCCTAAGTCGGCTGGGATAGACTCCAGCCCCCCATGACCCTAGTGAGGATTAAGCGGTGTATAGAAAATGGATGGCTATCTAGAACTAATGGTTGATGTTTGCAGAATGTTTAATTGAAATACAGACAAGAAGTGATTTTAATGTAATATCATTATTTTAAGTCAAGTTTCATGCCATAGATGAGTAGTTCATGGACCATCGGAAACCTGAAGATTCCTTCTGTTTTTAGTTTCTGTCTCTTTAACTGGTGAGATAACACAACTTTCAAACCCAACATTGGATATTTGGGGTTCAGAACATGTGCGTGCATAAACAACTTTGTATAAAAATGCTTTTAAAAAATGTCCCAACCAAAGTTAAAACTAAGATATCGACGTTAAAATGCTGCCCCTTAATGTCGCTCATTTTTCTTACGTTGAAACCAATTCAAGCTTTCTGTAAAGAACTTCTGAAACTATCAGTCATGTAGTATTTAATAGTTCTATTCAGAGTTAGTGCTATATTCATGCCTGGTCAGTGTTGCGGGAAGAGGCTGACTTTATCTTTCCAACTGTACGACAGAAGCGAGCGCCTGCAGGGTATCGGCGTCCCCCATCCTGAAGGCCACAGCTGTGTGACTGTTATGAATGCCCGCGCTCGACGATAAACGCATCAGTAGGTAATTAATTAGCAAGCTCCTGTGTTATCGGCCCACACAGAGACCGGAAGCACTGACAGTCAAGGGGAGAAAAATCTGTCATCCTCTCCGCTGTGGT
The DNA here is from genome assembly GCF_000690725.1 of Stegastes partitus. Classification (NCBI taxonomy): domain Eukaryota; kingdom Metazoa; phylum Chordata; class Actinopteri; family Pomacentridae; genus Stegastes; species Stegastes partitus. The sequence goes on from NW_007578267.1 coordinate 370,194, forward strand.
TCAGGAAGATGCATAATCATCTGCACACACACACACACACATACAGAGGACAATCGTGTATGTGTGTGTACATGCACAGTCCTGCTGCTGCTCTTTTTGAGGTAACCATATCTCATCTCCACTTCACCTTGTCTGTACTTTAACCTCGAGTTCCCTCTGAAGAAGAAAGTTGAGCTTTTGCCCTTTCTCTCGCCGCGTCTTCCAAACAAAAGCCTTTGTCTTTAAAGCACAACCTCTACCCCTTTGGAATACAGAGGGATCGAGACGAGAACTTGCCGGGTGCGTTCGCTCTTGTTTTGTTCTTTTATCCCCATGAGATTGAGGGGGGGGGAAAGGGGAGAGAATGACAAAAGGAGCAGGAAAAAAGAAGCACCTCGTCCTGTACGTTGCGGCGAATGCACATCCAGCCATTTAGATGCACTTTCGCTCAGCAGGACGGGGCTCAGAGTGGACCGGAGAGATGCTGCTCATTGTGTCAGCACGCTGAAGTAGACTGAAGTGGAAGCAGCACAGTTTGCTCCCGGGCGGTGAGCCTGGTGTCTCATGACAGCTCCTTTTACCATCAGCGCTCTGGTTAACCTTTTTGCAGGCTGGTGACAAAGCTTAAGGGGTCCTCGCGATGTCCGACTGTTGCGTTGAATTTGTTTCCAGGCCTCGCACAGCCGAGGATCAACCGTGGCTCTCAACGGTGACACTTCAGAAAACAAGTTGAGACTACATTATTAGGATGAGGATGCTGATTGATACGTGATGATGTGGGAACACAAGAACACTGCTGCAAAGTCCGACAGTGGCATCGAGCGTGAGCGGACAGTTGGATAGGTGGACCAAGTTATTATTCACCCATCAGCCACAATATTGTGACAGTGAGGTGAACACCACTGATTATCTTGTTACAATGGCACCTGTCAGGGGGTCGGATAAATGAGGATGCGAGTGAGCAGACAGTTGTTGAAGCTAATGTGCTGGAGGCAAAGAAATGGGCAGCATAAGAATCTGTGCAGTTTTGCTCAAGTTGTGGCGGCTTAGACAACCGGGTCAGAGCGTCTCCGAAACAGCAGGACTTGTGGGGTGTTCCTGGTATGTAGGGGTTAGTTCCTCCCAAAAGTGGTCCAAGGAAGGTTCGACTGCTCAGCTGATGATGATGCTAATGTGGTTCATGCTTCAATAGATCAGAACTGGTTTAGTGGCACACGGGGATCAACACTATATGAAGCAGGTGGTTTTAATTTTGCAACTGATCCTCATAAGTATTGCAAGTAAAGCTGAACCCCAAGCATTTATTTTACACTTTGCCTGAATTAGTTTTTCCAAATAAGTTAACCTCAGACTTTGTTGAACACTTGTGTCCATTCATGTGTCTTTGCCGATTGCACTTGTTTTCAGTGAAGCTGCTGTGCTTCTACACCTCAGCATTACGCTTACTTGGTACCATGTAATTATAATAAATGGAAGTGAACACACACCACAATTACGCTACAGAAATATCCTTTAAAAACAGTACAAACTAACAATAATGTAATTATCAAGATCTTGATTGTAAAATCAATCCATCCATTATCTATACAGTTTAATCCTCACTAGGGTCATGGGGGGCTGGAGTCTATCCCAGCTGACTCAGGGTGAAGGCAGGAGACACCCTGGACAGGTCACCAGTCTATCACAGGGCCACACTTAGAGACAGACAACCAAGCACACTCACATTCACACCTACGGACAATTTAGAATCACCAATTAACCTCAACATGTTTTTGGACTGTGTGGGAGGAAGCCGGAGACCCCGGAGAGAACCCACGCTGCACGGGGAGAACATGCAAACTCCACACAGAACAATCCCAGGTGTCCTCACCGGGACGTGAACCAGCGACCTTCTTGCTGCGAGGCAACGGTGCTAAAATCTCTCTTATAAAATGTATTCCTTGCCAAGACATGGATTGTGCAGAAGAGCACCAATGGATCGAATGTTAATCCTCTGAACAATAAGCAGTTTCTCGTGTGTGTCATTGTTCTCTGGAATCTAAAGTCCTGCACCTTTGTGGAAAACACAACTATGAGTAGAAGTCGAGAGAATCAAAGAATGTCTTTTGTGCTGTATGTTAGTTGTAATGGCTGTACATACTATCAATATTTTACTGCTAACATTTTAGATTAGTTTCAATACTTGTCTCCTCTGTTTAAGCACAACCCGAGTTTTTGACATGTGACTGTTTTCTCTGTGAAACTGCAACAAGGAGTGCAGAGAGTTTAGTTTTAACAGTGTCTGCTTTGTGCCAGTGCTTTGTTAATATTCGACATAGATACAGAAATGTCACAATTTTAGGCTCAGATTCGGTTGTGTTTTCCTCATGTGTCCGCACATCACACATGTTTGTGACCATCAGAAAGAAGAAATTGTCACAATTCTTTTAGTTTTTACAGTTTCTGGCTCTGACTAGTGTCATTTTGGTAAAATTTTTAAAGAACACCCTGCCTTTCATACTGACTGACAGCAGGATAACAGTGGAGTGTACTCCTAACGATTTTAGATGCATTTAGGTAGCATTTTTCGTTAACAGCCTAATGGACAAAGCGTTTGACAGTTTCGTATCTTCTTCACCCGTTCCAGTTATCGTCGGTACTGCACCACTTCAGACAATCCAGAAATAGTCTGGCTGTTCCGTTCTTCCCTTACATCTGATCACACTGATAAGCACAAAAGAGTACGAAACAAGAGTGTAAAGAGGTGAGAGAGAAAACAAGCAACGTAGGAGGGAGAGGCGGAGGAAGCACAGGAGGGGTCAAGCGAGGCATGAAAGGAAGCGGGAGCAGTGAGACTTCTGTAGGAGGCGATGTAGCTCCATTCAAGTGAGAAGCAGGTGAAAGGTCAAACAAAGCCCTTCAAGATTTCCTTGATAATGAACTGATGTTCACACGCACTCGATGCATTTTTCGTTTCCTTTTTTTTCTGCGGCTCTTTGCAGCCAGAGATTCACCCACTCAGGGCGACGCCTTGTTCCTGATGCTCAACTAGAGAGCAGCCAAGTGCATCTGGCTGCTTCCAGAACAGGCAGATAGTGACAGGCGAGACAAATAATGTGCGTGACGAAAAGAAGAAACGCTCGCGCCCGCAGTCTGAATAAGTTCAGTGAAGCAGGCTCGACCTCAGCGAGCCTTTGTAGTGTCAAGACCCTGCCCTCTGGAGGGAAATACGACACGGTACAGTTCGCTGGCACCATTTTCACGTTTTGGTTCCATTTCCATACTTTTGTTGTAATATTGAAAAACTTTGGGGGTTTGTTGAAAAGACACTGGCTCGTGACATTGACACAGTAAAAACAACAAAACAAGAAATATCTGGTAGCAAAGGTGCCGGAAACATTTGCTTAAAAAAAATATTGAAATATTGCAATGTTTAAAAATGAAGAAGAAAAAAGTGACAATAGCAGTGAATCTGTTAGACATCTATACATATATATTGTTTTTATGTAAAATACAGGAGAGCTTTGTAATAATTTACACTCACTCCTGTTAAAACAGGGAATTATTATCTAAAAAAAAAAAAACAGATCTTTGATGTGAGCATTGAGTACAATGGCCTGTTTTACTTGTTTTTTTAATCAACGTGTTAGTTATTACTTCCATCCATCCATTATCTATACACCGCTTAATCCTCACTAGGGTTGCAGGGGACTAGAGTCTATCCCAGCTGACTCAGGGTGAAGGCAGGGGACACCCTGGACAGGTCACCAGTCTATCACAGGGCTACACTTAGAGACAGACAACCAAGCACACTCACATTCACACCTACGGACAATTTAGAATCACCAATTAACCTCAACATGTTTTTGGACTGTGTGGGAGGAAGCCGGAGAACCCGGAGAGAACCCACGCTGCACGGGGAGAACATGTAAACTCCACGCAGAAAGATTCCGGTGCCCCCACCAGGACGCGAACCGGCGACCTCCTTGCTGCGAGGCAACAGTGCTACCAACTGCGCCACCCTGCAGCCCTAATTATTACTTAAACATGATATTATCTGGAAATAAACAAAATGGGGATGTAATATAGCATAAAAAATGTTTTTACTAGTTATTATCTGTAATTTGACAAAACAAGAGAGATCTGACAAAAACAGCAAATTGTTAAAAAAAATGCTGTTAAAACTGCTTATTTTTTTACAGTGTAAATACATGGGATCAGCTCGACCTGCAAGGCATTTAATTAGGCCAAACGCTAAGCAGATTTTCAGGGAATTCAGTATGTCACAGTTAAAATCCTTTGTTCAATTTCCTAAACAAATGACTGAACATCAAGTTGCAGACTAGACCATCACAAAGAGTGAAAAATATTAAATTATCAGAAACAACAAGGGCCATTTTGGATCAGCACGAAGACATTGTGTAAGAGATGTTGAATTTTGACGAATTTCAAATGTTTCTCTGTTGTTGTTTTTTGACACTTTACTTAAAATGCCATGTCAAAAATTACTCATAACATTTCTCAGTAGTCAAAGTCTTTAGTTGTCATCACATCAAACAGTTCTCATATTTGCTCACCAGTTTTCTGCATAATGTGACATAACCATGAATGACGTCCTCTTTTCCCATGAAGCCGTTTACTTTGACAAGGTTGCCAACTGAAAAACACCCCTAAAGTCATAAACTCTAACCATCGTGTGGCTGTTCTTGGTGTTGAATGCCTTTTATTGCTTTTACCAAAATGAAAGCGACGTCCCTGCACCTAAACATCTCCATTCTTGTGTCATCAGAACACAGAAATGAAGACCAAAAGGCTTTCTTCTTTGTCAGGCTGAGGTTTTGTAACGGTTAGGTGAGTTTTGGAAAAGTGGAGTCCTCCTTGTTCAGTGTCTGACTGACATGTTTGTACCAGAACTGCTCCGATTCATCAGGACAGTATCGGTGGTGATCATTTCATTCTTCTTGGCGTTTACCATTGCTGCCAGTGCAGGGGTCATTTTTGGATTCCTACCAGGCTATTTAGGATTCTTCACATTGTGGAACTCCTTGTACCTTTTGATTCCGATTTGCTCTGTGAACACTGACTCTTGAAACAACTTGGGTATGGCTTTATAGTCTTTCCCCATCTTGTGTGCAGCCATAACTCTCCCAGTGACGGTTTACTGAGCTTTTTGGTTCTTTTTGGTCAGCAGTTCTGAATTTATAGCGTATTAGAATGATCCAGAACATGGTTGAAAAGGACAAGGAATGTTTTGATAGAAACGTTTTTTAAAAAATGATAATAATTCAAACATAATGTCTTATTCTCTTTTATTTGTTTCGTCATTTCTAGCAAAAAGAAAACTATTTGTCAAATAAAAATTCACTATTAATCATAATTTGACACAGGTATACATAATTTTATTGCATATTTTCCGACACAGAATACTTTGCTTCATTGTTGTTTTTTTTTCAGTCGAGGGATATGTTGTTACGTAAATACAAGAATACATAGAACGTTGAGGAAAACCTTAAATAGACTCAGCTACAACACATCCTCACTCGTCGTTTAAAAAGACGTTCTGATTACGATGATGAAGAAAGCTGCTGAGACGTAGCTGTCAATAATTTGGGGCTCAAAACATCCTGATCAAACCTCGCTGTGCGGCCTGTTTACAGTAATGACACATTGCCAAGAAGCGTTTTTCGACTCAAGTGCAACTTCACAGCACATCGTAATCATCTCTTTGATCTTTGCCCACAGTAATATACCCACTTAACCCCCTATATGCACTCGGAGTGAGAAATGCAAGGAGGCATTCCTGCACTGCTCAACTCGCCTCTCTCAGCCTCTATACTTAATTTCAACTTCTTATTACTGCACTAAGCAGGGACATCAGAGCCCATCTAGAAAGGAGGCTTTTGAGAGCTTGTTTTGGCTGCGGTCCTAGTTATGAATTTCTCATTGGTATTCCTGCGCTACCGTCTGAAATGAAACTAAAAGTCATTCCCGAAGAGAGCCAGACTCTGTCCCTTAACATCCCCAACAAACACCAAGGGAGCTCACCTCTATTAGCTACAATTCCTTAATTTATTTTTCATTCAGTTTTAAATCATCAGGTCAGGCAGGTAAGTCGTCCCTCAGGGCGCAATTGTTGGACCCCATGACTTCCCGCATTTTCTGCCATGACTGCTGATTTGTGTTTGTCGAGCACTTAATGTTGTCACAGTCTGTTTTTTTTAATCATGAGCCGTGTTTGTCCAGACCCACTTCAATTATTCATCATGTTTGCTCAACGAGCCGCTCTGCTGCAGTGACGCTGTTGATCCGAATTAAACTCCCAACAAACTAAGACCAAGAACCTGTTATCCGAGCGTGGAGACGGGCGCGTTGTCATATCGCACAGAGTTTCATCTCTCCATGACACCACTCACAAAAATTAGATCAATGCAGCAGATTTTTAGAGTTTGCTATCTGGGAAAAAAGTTGGAGGGAAAAACAGACCAAAGGTTGTGGGGAGCGGCTGGAGCAAAGTAGAAATATATACAATACACGAGTCAATATACTGTATTCACCGTGAGAGATAAGAGAAGAAAATTGGCTCTCACTACTTCTATTCCATCACCCATCTTCACAAGAGATGTCATTCATGCATTTTTTCCATCTCCTGACAGCTTTTCCCCCGCAAGTAGGTCACTTCAAAAAATAACGCTACAATGAGAGAAGCGCAGTTTTATCATAGCTCGCCACATTTCTCCTCGTTAAGCGTCGAAATGACAGCAGAAGTCAGAAGAGGACACGGTCGTGCATGTGTATACGGGTGTCGGCGAATGTTTTAAATCTGTCTCCGAGCTGCGCTGCAACTCTACGAGCATCCGTCTTCCTGATTCTCTGCAGATCCAAATTGTCACGATTCTAGCTGTTATTTGATAAAAGATGCAATTCTGCATAGCACACAGTCAGACAAAGACGTTTTCATAATGATACATTCAGCCACCTAATAATAAGGCCCACCAGGGTGTTAGCGGGGTGCTAATGCTCATAATCCATTCGAAATCCCTCTCATCTGTTTCCTGCATTGAGTGCCATGGGGGAGAACTTGGCACTAAATTACATTTCTGTACTTCAGTGTCGCTATACAATTAGTTCTGAGGGCCCAGATTCATATAATAATAATACAACTGCAGATGCTCATTTTTATTTTTTAATTGGGGATTTGATTGTAAACACTTTGTTCAAATGAACCTCTCTGCAGTGCATCTACAGCGGTATTATTAATCATTTCAAAAGACTAAAGGCTCGTCTTTTATGTTGTAAAGTCAAATATACCTTTCTATTATCTTTCTGATGCAAAATAGCTGTAGTTCAGAAGCACACATTAATACACTGTGTGTAGCTACACAAAGTGGGTGGATGGATGGATGCTACAAACCCATTGTTATTATCATTAGAGTAATAATTATTAGACTTAAGTTGCTGTGAAGGTCTCATATTATGTCATTTTTCAGCAAATTAATGAATGTCTAGCATGTTCGTCAAATGTGTTTTTCGACGCTTTAGCTCTAAATTAGGGTGACCATATTTTGATTACTGAAAACCAGGACACTCGGCCCATAAAGACTCTTGTGTTCACGCTTGCAACCAACAGCAGAACGTTTTGTGTCCTTTGCTTGCGGCTGAGACGTTTTAGATTTAGCAGAAACAGCTCTAGAAAGTAAATAAACCTTTTGAAATGGCAGTGACGGGGGATGATTATATAATGTTTAAGCTATTGGTTCCTGAGTCGCTATGTAGCAAGATGTACCCTACCTCCGCTTGAAGTCAGCTTGGACAGAGGATAATAGATAGATGATAGATAAATGGAAGTTTATGCCAACCACAACATAACATAAAGAGGATTTTCACCATAATGGGTCCTTTAAGTTATACCAATTCCACAGGGCAGGTTTATCTTCTCTTTTTTTCCAGAAATGGTTATGGCAATGTTCTGCTGTCATTGTCTACATGCCATTTACCTTATGTACCAAACACCAATGAGCCACAACATTAAAACCGAATGCATAATATGTACCAACTCAAGCTGTTTTAGTGCATCACGTGGGTGTTTGACCTGATTGTTATCTCGGGAGTTTGGAGGATGGATCAATGCCTTGAGCTCTTTGTCATGTTCCTCAAGCCATTCCTGCAGGGGAGGTCACTGGTGTTGGAAGGCATGAGGGGGTTAAAGATGGTCTTCAGTATTGTTTAGGTAAGTTGTATGTGTCCAGGTAATGTTAGTGCCAGGACTCAATTTCCCTTTTTGTTACAGGTCAATGTCATGATCCCTGTCTACTCATATCTTGTCATGTCTCTGCTGTCCACCTTTGAAAAAAGACAGAAACTACCATAAAGAACATGCATGTAAAGCCATTTCCACATGCATTTCATTCATAGGCAAAAATGGCAACAACAAAAAAAATCCCTTTAAACATAATCCATGATAGAATAAATATACATCATACAAATCATATTTATGTTGCAATATGCATAACACACAAAATAACTGAGCCCACTTTTAAATCTGGAGGAAGTGCAATATGCATTTTTTATATATTGATCATTCTGAGGGGGACTTAGCTGGTGCATGACTCATGTGACATATTTTTCTCATTTCCTGAGACTTCTGCTGATGACTTGAGTCCTTGAAGTTAAAATGTGTCAGCTTTTCTGTCAAAATCACTGCAGCAACAAAGTAAAAGTGAGTGCTGACAGTAGTGTGACAGTGGAGCCTCGGCTGTTTTTTTTTTTCCTCTCTGTTTATATTTTCTATGGATTAACAAAGTCACACATTTAATTGAATTAAGTCTCGCTCGGTTATGCTCAGTCCGAGTCATCCGACTTCAGTTGGAAGTGCGCTGTGTGATATGTGACTTCGACATCCAACCAGACACTCGCGCTTTGTGGTGTGATGAGGAGTGTGTTCATCACATTGGACACACCGCTGTGGGTGTCGTGCGTGGCTCTCAGTAGGCACTGACCATGTGTACGCCAGCGAGTGTTTCTGTGCAGCTCACTGTTTGGCTTTCGCTGCCTATCATGCTGACAGGCATCACTTTCAGTTCAGCTGTCAGACTTTGAGGCTTTTCATGTCTTTTTGGAGGCGGTTGTGGAAGAAGGAGGGGGGGGGGTGTTCGTGTCTCCACAAGTGTGTGACGTCTGATAGAATTAGTGATGGAGCTTTGAGGGACCATCGCTGCTGGTGCAGAAAGCAGTCTGTCAGCATGGTATTAGGAGGGGATATGTCCCTCATAACTGAGACTGCAGCACAATCTGTATTCTTCTATTGAGACTGACTCTTTGCAAATAAGGGGGAGGAGAGAGTGACGCACACAGACAGAGAGGCAGAGAAACTATTAGTTAGAACTCTGCGAAACACCAAAACAATGCCTGTATCAGTATGAAGAATTTCAGATTCCATTTTTCTCATCTTTTGAAAAGAATTCGGATACAACAGACAGCCTAACATCTGTGTTTGTTCCCCTCCCAGCAGTATTTCACCCTCAGCTGAGGTAAAACCTCCAGTGCCCTGCCTCGCTCTGATAAGAACCACCGTTGTTCATTGGATCACCTCCGTTTAGCCTGCAATTCTTCTTTTCTTTATTCTACAGAACAATTCTGTTCTGTGTCACTAAATGGTTGGACCTCACTTTGAGATAAGGCACAAAGACCCCCTAAGGTGTCATTTCTGAGCTCCTGGAATTAGGGTGGGTGGATATGAGCTGGATCAAAGCTTAATCGGTGCTGTGGCACCCAGCGGAGCCAAGGATATGAGCCACTTGCTGTCAGGCCAAGTCAGGTGAACTGAGCCTGAATACAAAATAACTGGAAACAATGCTTGTCGCTCTGCTGTTTCAAAACATCAAAACGAATGTACTGTTTTAGAGATAACGGATACATATTTGAATCTCTGCTTTGTAAATATGTTGTGCAGTCTCCTAAAAATGCTGCTAAGCTGCAACCACTGGGCTGAAAAATTGAGCCCAAACCTGCAGTTCTTCAAATGGCCACTTGAAGCAGACTGTAAAAGAGAGTCAATCCCCATAGACCCCCATGTTAAAGTGACCGAATTTACAGCAGAAATAAACATGTTTACGGCCTAATACAAAAAGCAATTCCGCTCTATATAGCTAATGTCAATGTTCGTGTCAACTGTTCAGGAGGTGAATTGCTGTTTAAGTAATCAGTCTAGAATATGATACGGCATAAAGTTATGCTTAATTAAGGGTACAAGATGTTTGCATGCCTGATCTTTGCTAAACTTATGCTCCCTTTTGACTAAACTTTTATTTATGTTAGGAGAAGCCAGACACTGCCAAAATGGTGACAAACAAAGCCCATTATATATTATTTGAACCAGCAGAATGTTATTATAAATCTACATTACAGTGTTCTCATCCAAATCAACTTATCTGTTGTTCAACCAGCCCAGCATCAAACAGCACAGGTTGAAAATATAAATCTGGTGAAGGTAGTCAAACATCTTACAGTAAAAAACCTTCTCACATTTACTGGCGAAAAGTAAACAGAGCTAAAAGCAGACAGGGATCCAGAGCAGTATTCAAATACTGTTAGTGCATTTCATTATGCTCTTTGGGCCCTTTTCAGAGTTTGTCTTTGCTCACGATAAATTAAAGCAGCTTTACTAAAAATTATTCTGATTACAACGTCCAAATTCCATCAAGTTGCAAATACCACACTGACATATAATCAGATTTTAATTTGATACGGCAAACTTGTTAGCACACAGCTGCTTATCTAAATAACCAGCAGAACAACAGCAGCATTAAATTAGAGTTTCTGGCCACCAATGAATCTAAGTCCAATTTTCATCACCCTTTGTTTGGCTCTGTTTTGCTCTGGAACATATTTGACCCTTAGATTGCTCGCTGTTTTTCTTCGCCACTTATCACCTACCGTTGTCTACTGAAAACAGATGCTGTGCTTTAAAATAACACAGATGAAAAAGTCATCAAAAACTTCAGCGTAGAATACTACAATATCAAAACAATGAGCTCAAAGGTGATAGAAATCTTCGGGTGGATCTGCAGGGTGGAGTGATTATTCTCTATGGTGCTGCCACAACAAATACCTACCTTTGCATGAAAGCAGTCATGTGATCAATGTTTCTAGAGCCAGTGTGCTATGTCAACGGTCAACACACTACTAAGCTGCTACGTTTGCAGCACACCCAACCCCTACACCTATTCCTACAGGTGGTGGCTCCACTCGAGGAAAACTCCATTTCAATTATTCAGACTGTGCCCAGCTGAGCCCCATGGATGAAGGCTCGGCCACCAGATGCTTTCCGGTGAGATGGATCTTTGTGAAGAAGGGGCTGAGCTGGAAGACAAAGCTCTTGATTTATCAGTAGGGCTATCTTCCAACCCTCACCTGCAGTCAGTAGTTACTGAAAGAATGACATCAAGTGGCCCTAATGAATTTCCTCTGTGGGGTGGTTGGGTGTAGCTTTAGAGAGAGGAACTTGGACATCTAGAGGGAGCTCGGAATACAGTCGTTGCTCCTTTGTGTTAAAAAGAGCCCGTGTCTGATTAGGATGCCTCCTGGGTGCCTTCCTTTGAGAGTTTTTTTGGGCATGCCCTACAGGGAAGAGACCCCGACATAAATCCAGAACTCGCCAGAAAGATTACGTATCTAATCTGGCCTGGGAATGCCTTGTGATCCCCTGAAAATGTTTGTGGAAGATGTGGAATGCCCTGCTTAGCCTGCTGCTACCAGAACCTAGAACCAGATAAGTGGAAGAAAATGAATGGATGGGGATTAATATAGATATTTTTTAAATGTAATAATTGTAGCTGCTTTAACTGATGCAACAAGTATTAGCAAAATCATTAAAATCCATCTTAGTGATTTCAAGCTCAAAGGCCTTATCTAAATATATATGAAGAGAGAGACATAGCTACGATTTTAATGATCGGCAGGATATAAAAACTGCATATGTGCTGTAGAATCACCAGTCAAATCCGATAAAATCCACTTTAAAAGCTTGGTGAATTTGCCCCAAAATAACATTTTGAAAGTGTCTTCGCTGTGCGCAGTTTCACAACACCATGCCTACGTCAGTNCCCCAAAATAACATTTTGAAAGTGTCTTCGCTGTGCGCAGTTTCACAACACCATGCCTACGTCAGTTTAATACCATGATTGGCTAGATGCTTCCTGATCTGGCTAATTCGGCTATAATAAAGCAGTTGATCACCTTTTTGGGGCAAGGGGCGGGACATATCATGTATTACAACCAGCATCTTTGGTGCTGTCAAATCCTCTCATAAATTTCTATTCAAGATTTCTTTTCAAGTGGCGTGTCTCTGCCTTACAGTGTTTCTGGTAATAGTAGCTTTAACACTGATAGAAGTACCAGCACTAGAAGACAAGGTAAAAGTAGTAGAATTCAAAGATGTGTGAAAGTTAAATGCTTGTGGCAAACTTCTCACATTGGAGATGCAAACAATATCTTGACAGAAATAAGCCAAAACTCACCTCCTTGGTTCATGTGTGGGAGCACCTGCAATACCTGCTATTGCAAAGGCCACTCATGAAGTCCCACTAACAAGACAGGTCAGGTACAACATGGGCAGCCATTGGTTGTAATCCCATCCCGGTTCTCCTCCTCTCAATTCACAGAGGTGAAACCGGAGGAACAGACACGAGCTGACAGGCTTGCAGTGCACATCACCCTCACCTGTCGTCCTGAATGACGCCATCTCCTCAACCAGCTCATTGGTAAACATAAAGTGTAGCCAGATGGAGAGCGCAGGAGGCTATCTGCTCTCTCCCTCACTCACGCATCAGCTCGACTGGATAAGAGAGGATCCAAACAGTCAGCAGAGTAGCACATTTCAGGGGGGGTGATAGCACTGAAGTAATGAGAATCTTTGTAGGAACCTTACCGGCTCATCTTCCTCGTCACCTCCAAGGCTTCACCCCTTGACGCCTGATGCTATTTCCCCACCCACTGGTGTCACAGAAAAATCATCCAAAAACCTGGTGGAAAGGCTTGCATTGTTTTCCCTCTAACCTCCCCAGTGCCCACATTTTTGTTTTTAAGTTTTTCTTCCTACCTGCCTTGCTAGAAAGGTTCCTCTAGGTATACGTCCTCTGCTCCGAGCTGAATTTTAATTCAGTTAACACTCAAGGCTCAGGCGAGACAAGGCTATAACTCATCCTGTCTGAATGCTGATGGCAGAGTTTAGCCTTGAATGGAAACACTGTGGTTCAACTCTATCGAATGTTCAAATTATCTGCTGAGCTTTAACAACCTTCCGTCCCGGGTCAAATGCAAATTTAACGATACTTTTAATGGACTTTGTAAAAGTCTGACATCTGTCTCACTCCATTTCCTCGCTGTGCCAGTACCTAAACTTATTTAACATACTGTAGTTGTTTCACATAAAGGCAGTGATGTAGAGTTGTACTGGCGGCTAAACTCTGAACTCTGGCAGGTCATCAGAACAAGGAGGAAAAAAAACAACTTTATTAAATTATTAATTGCGCTTCTAGAAAGAGAATTTTTGTGCGAATTTATGGAAATCCATGCAGTAGTTGGTATTGAGATATTTCAGTCTGGATCAACAGATCAACATTAGCATTCCTACACCCATGGCTGAGAAAAATCTGACAGGTGATACATATATTCAAGGCCTGATTACCATTTTTGACACTTTATCGCTTAAGGCAGCTTTCCCCCTGCAGGAACTCAGGGCAGACTCGAGGTGGTTCACAGGAACGACCTAATCATCGACCCTTTCAGCCTTTCTCTTTCCATTGTGGTGCAGGATTTGACAGCTTCGACTTCACTCCAAGTGTACCACAACAACAACAAAAACTAGTTACTGTACACCCCCAAAGTTTTTTTGTCCGTTCGTCTTCGTTCTACAGGGGCGGTTCTTGCATTTGGAATATGCGCAAAAGTTATGACTGCTACACGAGCACCTTCAGTTAGCTAAACAATGGTATATTGTCGGAAATTTAAGTCCACAGGATGCACAAAGTTTTTTTTTAAAAAGCAAAATAAGCAGTCAATACCACAGCTGAGCATTTCTACCTTGAAACTGCACCGTACCAATGACGCATTTGGACCAGTCCCATAAACTTAGAGTTAGGCCTTCCACATGAATGGGATTAATCCCATGTTACAACTTGCATTGGTGAACCTCAGATTAGTTTTACCATGTTTAAGCAGAGCCGTTGGTGAGATGGTGTGCTCCAGCTGCAGTGAGTAGGGAGTTCACAGATCTTCATATTCTGAATAAAGCAACAATGTAGATTTACATCTTAGACATTTTAAAGAACACACCGATTATTTTCATGGAAACCAAACTTGAAAATGTGCAACTTTGATAAACACAGACGAGTTTTTTGAGGCTCAGTCAATGATTACAGACAGACTTTAGGTCAAAGCTGTGTTCCCAGCAGGAACTGCTCCAGAAACCTTGTTTCCTCTATATTGTTTCAGATAACTAAGGCTACAGAAAGTCCTCGTTCTTTGTGCTTTACTCTGTGACTGTCCAGGAACTATAGTCGGTTGTATTTTGCCGAGCTGAATTTTCAAAATTTGCTCAGTCTGACAGTGAACAATCAATGAATGCCAGTAGAACTGACACTAACTTGGATGAACAGGTAATATTCTCCTCAAGAAGGTGTAATATTTGAACTTTAATCAAAGATGAGGCACTCTCTTAGCAAACACTTATTCTAAGATTTTGATCTTTTACATAAAACACATGAGCTCACAACAATCCCCCTCATCCCCAGCTGGTCGAGGCAGATGGCCGCCTTCCCTGAGCCTGGTGCTGTCTGAGGTTTTTTTTCCCCTCTCCATTAAAGGGGGGTGTTTTTGGGGTCTTTCCCACTGCTGCCGACTGCTTGCTCACAGGAAATTGTTAGGGTCTCTATTTAACATTCATAAGGTCTTAACCTTACTATGTTAAATACTATGAGGTGACATGTTGTGAACTGGTGCTACATAAATAAAACTGAACTGAACACCTTCACATCACTGAACAGCTGCTCACTTTGCTTTTGTGATCACCCTCATATGAGAAGTTTTGGTAACTAACCTACATTACTTGGACTAAAGTACTTTGAACACAGTTTGCTCTGTTTTATCTGTCTGACATAGCCTTTAGAAAATCTTCTTTAGCTTTAAGGCTTTATTCCTAAATATATTGGAGCCTGTAGGAGTTAGTCAAATCTCCCTCGCTCTTCCTCCACCTGCAGCCATGTCTACCCACAAGCCCCTCGTGTCTGTTTAAATCAGCATCCTTATCATTTAACAGAATTCATTGCTGAGCAAACACCATGATGTATTTCATTTTGCATTTACCCTGCTCTGCAAGAGGTCTGCCTGTGCTTCAGCAGTGGGAAACCCTTTGATCTTGCCATTTCTTGTGATAAATATTCATCAAGATGGTAATCTTGACAGCTCCTGTGTTTATGGTTGATGGATCTCTTAGTTATTTTAATTGCCTTTCATGAATATTTCCCTTTGACACGTTGATTCATACGCCGTAATAGTGGATAGCAGCAGGAAGAGGATATGATAGGTGGATGATGTATACTTCCACTGGCAGCCTCCAGGCAGCTGCTCTATTCTGAGTGAGTGACGGTTTGGGCTGAAGGTAAGAGGACTGCTAAATCTTCACTGCTGCTGCTGCTGCTGCTGCAGAACCATGTGATTACTCTTCCCTGCAGCCAGGGAGCATAAAGCATGCTGCTAGCACTGACAAGGCTGCAGCTGTAGAGGCTTGGACTGGTGTCAGGCTCCATACATGGTCCCTCTGACATGGCGAGTGTGCCCACAATAACTCACCCGCTCCATCCTCCAAAACAACAGTCCACCAATTTAACACCTGTCCCTCAGACTAGGGGTCAAGGTGGGGATTCGGGCAGGATTAGGTGTCCTGCATGCACACTGCATTCCTGACATACTCTGAAGATGACCACATCGACATGCACCGGAGGATAAGAGCAGGATATACGGATGGTAGCGTGGTACCCAAAGAAATCTCCATCTAATTATTAAATTGACAAACCAGCCATAAGTAGAGTCTGAATCCCAGGCAGTTTCTGGACATTTGTTGCCATTTGCTATAAACATCCGTGGCTAGAAATAGAAGGAACAGGTCATTTGTGCAGCATAACAGAGTTAAAATGCAATAAATCAGAAAAAAAATGAAAAACTGGACATTTAATTTTTTTGATTATTATTTAGCAAAGTTGAAGAAAAAAAAAAAAAACAGGAATCAACGTGTACAATATTTTTCCAAGTGCCAACAAGTGTGACCACAGCGGAATAAACCTTGGCAGCTCTGCGGAGTATAGATGTTTTGCTTCTTACATTTTTAATCTGTTTCCATGCTTAACTCTGATTCTCTCCAACACACAGCCTGCAGTTCAGCTGATGAATCCTTAACTTTTTGTCACATAATTGGTGGTCATACCTGAGCTGCTGTTGGCCTCATGTTGTTTTTTACAGAACCTGGTCGTGGCAAACAGTTTAATTTGGTGATTTAAAAAAAAATAAACTAGAATAAACCAGCAGGTCACGGATGATTACTTTAAGGACAGTCAGAGAGTAAAAAATCTCAATTTGTTCTGTTTTTACAGTTCCTGTTTCTTATCAATGTTGTATTTTGGGCATTTTTTTAATTGCATCATGTACAAAAAGGATGATTACATTGCCATTTCTATATGTTTTTTATCTTATTTGTGTGTTTTTGGGCAGCTACTGAGCTGCTACTTGTTGCCCGGCACAGCAGAAGGCAGCAGCAGCGAGCTACTAATCAGAGCAGTTGTTGTTGCTGTTTGTGTGCCACACTGCTTCCATGTGTTTTTATAGAGAGAGCTATCTCTAAATTCAAACTGTTGCTATATGGAAACTGCAGCTCATAGCGGGAGACCAATCATGGGGGGAACACAGCAGCTATTTTTGACTTTTTTTATTTTAAGAATCAATTATTATGATCTAATTTGAAATTGATCCTTGAACATTATCTCCTCAGATTTAGATCTTTATTTAAACGGTGGATGCGTCGCGTGTTTTGTTTGTTTTTAATTATCAGTTATGTCAAATGCAGTGAGAGCAGGAGGGTTTTCACTCTCGTTGAAGTAAAGCTGGTTAATTGTGCAGCAAAATAGATTAGATGGTTAGATACCAGCAAAGAAAATGGATATATAATAATGAACTGATTGCACAGAGGAAATCTTTTTATTATCATGTCATAGTAATCTACATAGTTTAGATGCAAATTTAATTATTCAGCTTATATTTGTTTCATTTTTCCTATTTTTTACCCCTGCTAATTCTGACTATTGAAGCTGAAGTTGGACCAAAAAGGACTGGATGCAATTATTGGTATTTTTTCTGTGTGCATGTATGATTATTTTTATGTATTTTTAGGGTTTTTTTTGTAGAATTTCTTTTTAATTACATGTTTAAAGTCATAAATCAAGAACTTTTTATTGACACTGATAAGAAACAGTGTTTATTCAGTGATCAACTCATTAATATGCGCAAAAAGAGAAAGGTGTACATTTAATTTAATTAAACACTGACAAATCTTTATTATTATTATTGTTATTCATACATTTTGGACTCTGTACAACATGTGAACACCTGCACATGAGCACTTGCACACGGTAGAAGGTGCTTTTTGTGCTAAAAAGATGTCTGTGAGGATTTAGGAATGAAGAAGTAGCCACTCTGAAGACAAACCAACATGACCCTCAGTGAACTAAAGTGTTCTCAAGGCTGTCAGCCCTGAGGGGGAGAAAAAGCAGTCTCCTCTCTACAGCAGGGGTCACTGTTGAACTGAAGCATTAAGTTAGCATCCATCCGCCTCACCCTCTCCTTTCCCTTCACTGTCAGACAAAATTTAGCATGACAGAGCTGGAACAATAACTTGATTTAATATCTAGGTCATGCAAAATCTTCTAATCTTAGCAAAGAGAATATTTATTGACTGGGGGTGAGTGACTCGCAGTGTAGGCTGCTGGTAACGGATAGATTGGGGATGAATAATTAAGTTGTGGGCTGCATCTGCATGACAGAGGACGTGCATGCAGTGGAGTGCAGTGATTGAGGTGCTACCTTGTCAAAAAAAAAAGCTTGAGGGAGAATGGGAGAAGAGTGATGAATAAAAATAAGGCATTTGATTAATGTGGCAGGTTTGGAAGGGGGACGTGGTTTGGAGTTTTGTAGGTCACGGTAGTTAGTCAAAAGGGGATGTGAGGGCCTTTGTTGGTACCAGAGGTGGAAATTCTCATTTTTGAAGGGAACATAACCTTCAGGTGGGTTCATGAAATGACAAAGATGTTCATGTTGCATAATAATTCAACTGGAAATCATGGCATAGGAAGTGATTTTCTTTTCTACTTTATATGAGTGCTTAAAGTTTTTTGTTGTTGTTGTTGGTCACCCACATAATCAATAACTACACGAAGGTTCAATTCAATAGTGATGCAAATGTCATGTCTGATAAATAATTTAGTATTGAACTGAGTCTAAAAGTTTCCTAAGCAGATCTTTTCCTTCCCACTGGGCATACTCCATCCACTGATACTGGCTACGAGATGCTGGTCAAAGTTTCTAAAGTTTTGGTGAAGAATGTTTTGTTTTTTGTTCGTTCTTTTCACATTATGCAATGAATGTCAGAGATACAACATGAGACCATGAGGTTAAATCAAATCAAATCAAGTTTATTGTCATTTTGCTGCACATACACAGTAGCACAGGCAAGATGAGAGAGCGTTTCTTCAGGATTATTCAACCAGCAAGTTTTGCAGAATGCATGTCTGGGATAAGACACTAAACGTTCGCTGTCGCTGTCTCCTGAAGGGGGCGCTGCATCCATGTGCGTTTGTTGAACATGGCGAACCTCTTCAGGTCCTGGTAGGTCTTCAAGGACACAAAGACACACATGATGGTGATGCCACAGATTCTGCCCAGAGCTAGCTGTCTGTCTGTCCACCCGGAATAATGCCGTCCCCTCCAGCTGTACGGCCGTCTGGGATGTTTTCATGGAGCCATGTTTCTGTTAAAGCAAACACACAGCAGTCTTTCCACTCTCGGCGGGTTTCTCTCAGCAAACGTAGCTCATCCAGCTTGTTATGGAGGGAGCAGACATTGGAGAGTAGGAGGACGGTCCTGCTGGTCTGGAGGGGTTAGCCTTTAGCCTAGCATGGATCCTGCTGGTCTGGAGGGGTTAGCCTTTAGCCTAGCATGGATCCCGGCTCTCTTCCTCCTCCTTTGTTTACATTCGTACCGCTTCCTTCTCTCAGGTAGTTGCCAGCGTAGTCTCCAATCGGACTCCATGTTGGTGTAGAATGTCCACATCACAACCGATCGCCGCAATTAAAGTGCCGTTCACTGTCCTGACACCCCAGCAAAGTCTCCCGGCCAGAAGTTTTGCAGAATGATCGTCTGGGATAGACAAGACACTCAAAACGTTCACTTTAGTTGTCTCCTGAAGGGGCCGCTGCGTCTATGTGCGCCACCATCACCATGGCAAAAAGGTGCCATATGCAAGATTTTGAACACAAATATAGCATTATTATAGCAGTAAAAATCTGCTATGTAAAGAGGCGTCCAGCCCTACATGCATGTGAGCCCCCTCTACTTTGAAACTGTTGGCCCTCCACTCCACTGACACCTAACACCATAAAAATCCAAATAATTTAAACACAAAATACTGAATTTGTGTTTTTTATTTATTTTTTGTGAACTAATTATTTTTGTATTCAGCTCAGTTTAAGTTTCGACTGCTGCTCTGAGGTTCTCTTTTGCGATTCCTTCTCCACTCATGTTTGCTCCGCTCCAGTTTTTGTGTGTCTGTTTCCACTCGTGTCCACTCCTGGACCTGGTCTGTCCATGGGTCCAGACTGATGGACCATGAAAACAGACAGGGAGATGGGCGCAGTCGGGATACTTGATTAGACTTTACAAACCTAGCATGGGCTGGATTTTGTTGTTGTTGGCTCTTGTGTGCACAACCTTTCTGGTTGTAAATGCAATTGAAGGGATGAGGCATGTTCCGGCCTGAGATGTTGATCCTCCAACGACATCTGGTATTCCTGAATGTTCAACACAGAAGCTTTGAAGAACACATTGCTTAACTTAAAATATAATACAGTTCTTGCGATTGGAACTGCTTTTATATATCCTCAAATAGCATTTTTATTCACTTCTTCACTCACACAAACACATAGCATGCAGCATTAGAAATAAAATGAACACTGCTTTACGCCTTTGCCTTTGCAGTTCTTGGTGCAGTCATTGGTGGACGCCATTTTGTTGATTTCAGGCCGGTCAGCGGTGGCTCTCCTGCTGTCTCGTTTCAGGCATTGCTGATTGATCATTTAGTTTGGATTATCTATTGACTTTCAGCCATCTAGTTTAAATTTTCTCATTTTTAAAGTTTCACATCGTATTTTTAAACATCATTTATAGCCTGTATTTAGCTATTATGCAACTTTTTTCATTTATTTTAAAAGATGCTGCAATTTAGTTTAATTGCTATAATAAAACACAGACACAATTATGAATATTAAAGACATTTTGCATAGAGAACCGGTGGCCCCATCATTATTGTCAAAGCTGTATTTATAATTGACTCATTTCATATGAAGTACGTAATCATTCCATCAGTTAAAAGCAATAAGAATTAAATAACTATATTCAGTTATTGCCACACAAATCATGCCCAGTACTGCTTTTTGACCACACATTTCAAATACAATATTTGAAGACATCCGTTTGTGAGAAGCGGGATTCATAAATCAGATGGCCGTTTATCCATTTTGCGTGACAGTGATGTAACAGTTCCTCCTCACTGAACGAGAAGAGAGGATCTTAAGGAGCCGCTGATCAATGAGGGTCTTTAGAAAGGGCTTTGTGAACAGAATACCGAAAAGGCCGCTGGGAAAAAAAGCTCGACTGGGGTCGCCCAATCATTCAGCGGCGGAGCGAGGCTTAGCGAGTCCGTTGGCTGGAGGCAAAGAGATCCGTCTTTAAACACAAACTCCTTCACGACGGACAAACAGGGGATGAGGAGGGCAAAGAGGCGCTGGCTCGTACGGTTGCAAGCGCTGAATATTAATTACAAAGACGGCGGTGAGAGCCCGGCTAACCTCTTCAACCCTGCGCCGTTGCTGTTTTCAAAACCTTAAGATCAACTTTGCTCTCCTAATCCTCTTGCCTTCACTGAGGTGCTGTTCGGTTTTGTTGGCACCGCCAGCTACAGGCGATGTGCGACCTGTCAGCCCGCCGCTCGAACTCTGGATGCCCCCTCTGTCTCAGCAGTTGTAAGGGTATTTCAAGTTCTAGACCCCGGTGCTCTGGTGTTTGCAGGGTGGATTAAAGAGCATTGCTGATTGCCCAACTTAAATCTGGGATTATGCGAGCATCCACAGTCAAGTGTGCCGGTTAGAGAACACATTATATATGTTAAAGTATTTATAGCTGTGAAAATGCTGTGAAACAGGCCTGGCTGGGTTCGTTTTGTGATTTCTAACTATAGTTTTGTATTGTTTTATCATACAGTCTATAGAGCACTACACTACTTAATTAAGCACATTTCTGACCATAGCTCAATACAAAACTAAACTACTGCCTAGTCTTTCAGTCCGTGGTTCGACTGTGTGATTATCGCCGACTGATTGTCTTTGATAGTGTGAGGCTTCCATTTTAACCTTGAAAATCCTTTTACATGTTCACCAGCTCACACTAATCAGTCTAGGTCAGGCTTAGAGAAAATAAAAAGCAAATGCTGTTCGCGCTTATCATTAAGGACAAAGCTGGCGAAACAAACCATATTTTTAAAAAGAAATCCTGTTGTCCTCGCTTGTATCCTCTCCAGGACGTCTGAGATTATTACCGGCCGCTTGGAATTGTGATAAAGATGATGCATGATGTAAATTATTCCACCGACATAGTGTCTAAATGTCTGGACAGAATGCTGACAAGACAGGAAAACGCTGCAACAGGGTAAAGCGGACGATGCTTTGTAATTACGTTTCAGCTTAATACACTTTTATTTCATTTTTATTATCACTGTGGTTATTGGTTTTTGAAACACTGCATATTTCCTTTCACGTAGCCTTCCAGAGACGTGTACTATGATGCAAGATTATTAGATTAGCGAGGTATGTTGTATCTAAAGTATGTATGTTTAACCTGCTAAGTCACCATGGTAACTGATGCTGCACAGCTATCCTGCACCAGAGAAGGTTAAGAGATTTAAATTGACTGTAAAGAAACTGCATGTGTTGCATCTCAGTCAGAATCTACATGCATTGGTGACACAGAACATGTCTAAATGTGCTTTAATGCTTTGTCCTGTTTTACCAAGTTAACTTTCACTGCTGGTACTGCAGTTAATGGAAGACAAATTGGAAAACTGATCAGTTAATTTGTATTTATCACAAAGAATATTAGATCAAGAGCATTAATTTAGCTTTAATTCGGCCAAAAACTAAAGTAATTTCCTCGTCCCTTTCATTATGGGGACAGTGTCAGACCTAAATGCACTTGAGTGTCATGTGGAATTGAATAAAGTTTAAAGTTTAAGAAGTTTAATGTGCAGCTGTCACTTTTAATATTAGCAGCTGCATTGAGGATGCACTGAGAGGTAAAATAAATATTAACTTAAACCATTAGCAGTTTTCTACCAGCACTTCTCTCCTGCATTATTTGCACCACATGGGCTTTATATCGTGAGAAATTTTTTATATTCTTCAGAGTCCTCTAAACTTAAGTAGGCAACACACAATCATCCTATTTTGTGTAGAAAAAAAATGGTCAAATGACGCATTAAACGCCTTCTTTTATAGGAGAAGAAGAAAACCTGATGTTTTAGGTTTTGTCAAACCAGCTAACACAAAAAAAGCCTGACTATGTTGAACTTAGTAGTGTCATATTGTTCACGACAAAGATACACTATGATACATAAATACAATACAAACAAAACAACCAGGGATGCACAATAATCCCTAGTTGTCCAACAATATGGGCTTTAAAATATAACACCTGAGAGGCAGATAACACCTGTTGGGCTAAAACTTTACAGTTTTATTTGAAAGTACTGCATAAAAATAAACGCAGCATGTTTAAAGAGGAAGCTGAAGTAGATGTCTTACTTCGTGCCGTGAATATGTTTATTTCAAAACCATTGTATTTTATGTCTGCACCTGCCAGTGGGCGATCAGGACGACAGTCGGCATCATAACATGTTAATCCCACTGCAGGAGAGCCTGTACTCTGCAATTAAAAATACGTGAATGCATATGGTGCTGGCAGTCAGCCAAAATGAAATGGATATCGGCAGAAATCCAATATCTTGAATCCCTACAAAACACTATTCAAAATCATATACTGAACATGCAACATGGACTGTATATGTCTCGTATGTTTACAAGCATAGCTGTGCATAATCATCCCCTTGCACCCGTGAAACTGAAGATATGACACATCTTACTTCCTGTGAAATTCCAAACAAATCTAAAAATGCACGCACACATTACTGCACTTTATGATGACAATAAAAAAAATATACCAGCATGTGCATACAATCGGCTCAGCCTCTTTTGCAGTCATACAGGGATTTTTCTTTGACGTTTTGCCCTGCAGGTTTATCTGAATGTTTTCTTGATCTCCTAGATCTTGACTTCCACACTTTCCCGCAACTGTAATTTCTGGCTGATGTTTTGCACAGTGGAAATTGCAGGTTGAAGACACTTTGATGTTATTTCCTTGCTTTGTAGGCATCAGTTAGCTTCATATTTAAATAGTTAATCAGTTTCTTAGAGGTGCCCATGGATGTTGAGTGTTTTAAGGGGCAGAGAATTGATCAAACTCTGGAAACCTTAAATCCCTAATGAGTTATTCACCTATAGTAGTAATGCATCTAAAGAAAAACTGATTTTTAATAATGAGCAAAATGCAGTATGTTATTTGCAAAGGGTTGCTCAAACTGTTGCATACAACTGTACATTTACATCTGATAGCACTGCTCCAAATACAGCATTGGGAGAGGTTAATGTGTCTAACTATTGAGGACTAAAAGTTAGCTAATGAAGGACAGGACAAAGACATATAAAGAGAAGTGGGACGTCGGAGCTAAATCAGTCACAAAAGGCTCCATTTGACCTAACTCGTCATTGGAGTTACTTACGCTCAACTTATATGAAAGTCTGGCCTCCTGTTTATCCCCGTATGATGTTCGAGCATAAAGAGCGTTATATAGTCACTTACTGTGCTGCCATAAGGATGTTAAAGTGTGCCAGGTTTTCATAATGCCACTCCGACTGCATAAGTGTGCCCACATGTACGGCAGAGATAAGGAACCTTATGTATAAATGTATGTGCAGATTGGACAAGGTAGAGAGCAGATTAACTAATGCTTTGGTAAATCCTACCAGAAGCTGCGCTCGATGTACTTCAAAGATGTGATAATTCTGCTCCAGAAAAAAAAAAAATTTAGAAGGTGTGGTGTTCTTTTTAAAAATCACAAACCCTTTGAAAATGTGGGATTTTGAAAATGTATTTTTATTTTTTCTTTAATGGATGCATTGTGTGATATAAACTACTTCTTGACTGATTAAAGTTATACATGAGATAAAGACTAACAAAACAACAGAAACAGTACTGTATTGGCATTATCTTCACATTGGACCTTGTTATAGTGCAGACATCAAACTGCATCCAGATTAAACAAGTCAATCTGTACCCAGCCCATACCTCGTGTTGTGACAATTCCTATCCCAAAATGGATTAGTTTGGGCTTTTTTATGGGTTTATTTCCACTTTTATTGACGTTTGTTGTCATGGCAATGTTCACTGCCGTATAGAGTGTTGTTGTTGCTTCCGAGTTCACGCATTAACGTTACACTGGACAATTTCCCATCGGTCCTCAAATCGCAGGTACAGAATGTGTCTCGTTTCCTCTGGTGCACAATTTCTTCAACTGGCGGAAAAGTAAAAATATGTCAGGAATAAATATGGACTACTTATGTGAGTTGTGTCAGGACTGGCTTCATCCTGACCCAGTCATGAGATATGATGTTTGTGTATCAGAGAGCAGGGGTCACAGTGATGCAATTGATTGCTGATAAATAATGTAATTTCTTTCACAAAGCTTCTATGTATTTTGTCTGTCTTGATGTTTAATGCATGTTTGCTTAGAAATTATAAATGACTTAATTACATGTTACTTTGTTATCATCAATTGCTCCAGACCTTTGACTTTAAGTAAACATTGTGAGGAATAAGTTTAACAAAAAAAACAACAACATCCATCCATCCACTCATTTTCCTTCCACTTATCCAGGTTCTGGTTGTGGTGGCAGCAGGCTAAGCAGGTCATTTCAGAAGCACCCCTCCCAGTAACGTTTTCCCATTTCCTCCTAGGGGGTCCTGAGGCATTCCCAGGCCAGATGAGATGCATAATCCCCCCACGATCTACCCTGAGGTCTCCTCACAGCTGGACGTGCCCAGAAAACCTTCAAAGAAAGATGCCCTGGAGGCATCTTATCAGATGCCTAAACCATCTCTGCAGGTTTCTTTCAACATGAAGGAGCAGCAACTCTGCTCCGAGCTCCTCGCTCTATCTTTAAGACCGAGCCCAGCCACCCCGTTTTGGAAACCCATTTCGGCTGCTTTTTCTGCGATCTCACTCTTTCGATCACTACCCAGAACCAACGATCACAGGTAAGAATTGGAACGTAGATCAGCTGGTAAATCAAAAGCCTTTTCTTCCTCCCTCTTCACCATGTCTGTCCATTTCACACTCCATTTTCCCGTCATCCCAAGATACTTCAACTCCTTCAGCTACAGGGCAGCAACTCACCCCAGAGGGAGCAATCAACCAGTTTCTGGCAGAGAACTATGGCTTTAGACTTAGAGGTGCTGACTCTCGCTTCACACTCGGCTGCGTACCACCCTGGTGCACACTGAAGGTCACGGTCTGACAAAGCCAACAGAACCACTTCATCTACAAAAAGCAAAGAGTCTGACGTTCCCAAACAACATTTTGCAAGTGAATATGTGCGTATGCCTTCACTGAGCCTTAGAACACCTTGACACCTTGTTTTGTCCTGTGTTCATCGACAGTACCAACCCCAAAGATAGCACGCAGACAAAAAAATCTCTTATTATTTACCAAATTCACCAGTTTTATGAGAATATAAAGATGCAATTTATTACTACCAATGCGGATAAGGAGCTGACCGATTCCATTTGAGAAGATATCAGACCTGATCTCTAATAGATCGCTGTCTTCTAGTTTGAGGACCTGTCTCTGCCGGTTTGTCAGAACGGCTTTGTGATGGGATATGAGAGGAGGCTTGTGAAAGTCTATCAAGCTGTCAAACTGTTGATTGCATGGCAATAGTGTCATTGCTCCCCCCTGCGATGAATGATGGACCCTGTGAAGACGGATGACTGACTGTGATAGCGTGAATGTAACTTTACCTCCACTGAGAGGGAAGCAGAGCCGGGTGTTTGCAAGACTGAGCGCTGGGACTCTTTGCAGGCTTTGAGGCAGTAAAAAGCCCTCAGTGTGGTAAAAGGTGCTTATCTGAGCTGGTGGGGTGGGAGGAATGATGGAGCGGAGGTGGGGATGCTGGTGCAGAGACCAGGATTTGTGAAGTGGCGTTCTCGTGGGACTGCACCACAATCCTGCCTAAATCATCCCGAGTGAGAGCCCAGAGTCGACATAAATTAGCAATCAGACGGCGGAGCAGAGAAAAGACCATCACAACACTGGTCCCAACCGAAGGTAAAACACCATAAAAATCACGCAAAGGGCAATCAAATCAAACCCGGTGATGATAGAAGCTCTGAATTTCGCTTTGCGGTTCTTTGATTTACTGCTGGTGTTATTAGGTGCGTACAGACTAATTCATCAGCAGACGGAAAGCAGCCCGGGGCCCTGCAGCGGACCAGCACAGGAGGCCACAGCTCTCCACTGTGATTTCACAGTGGCTTTGCACTTTGTTTTGAGGCAGGACTCTTCATACAGCAAAGAAAAAACACTGAAAGGTCACTGTGCCACAATGTTTTTTTCCTAATCAGCAGTGGGCGCTCACATTGTGCAGATTTTTAAAAAATAATGACCAAGTACCGCTTTCTCGAACTTTTAAACAAAATGCAACTTTCATTATGACTGGACGGGTTTGGGGTTGGCTCATGTATCGCTTATATCTCAATTCAATCTCAGTGTTATACATTTTTCTCTAGTGTAGCCATATTTAAATTTAAATAGTTATGAATAATATTACTGTTTTTTTATGGAGCTTGTGGGGCCTTAATTGCCTTCAGAAGCATACAAGCACTCCTCTACTGGAAGAACATTAATTTTGCATTTACACAAAAGTAGCACCACCTTGAAGCCTACGCACATAGATTTTAGAATGAACATCACCCCTAATGCTTTCTCCTGTAGAGAGCAGCAAAGGCATCCTCATAGCAGCAAACGTAAGTTATACAAATTTGCTTTCATAAGGTGGCTTACAATGGCGTTAAATTACTTGTATTATGTGTCTATCCTCCATATATTTTCAGCCCACATTTCTATGAGTCACTGGCCTCCATTATATTAGATCTTCCAGAATGTCTGCTTTTCACAGGAGGTGGTTTTAATGCTGTATGCCTCCATGATATTGATGGAACAGGGGTAGCAGAGGGCAGGGATCAGCGACTGGCATCCAGTTAACTACCGAGATCAGCTCATGTTTACAGAGTGATTGAAATCTGACGTATGATGAATCCCTTCACTGGAGAAGTTTCCCCTTTTTTTCCCATCCATCCATTGTGTTTATCTTCTTTGGAGTAAGGGATCCCAAGGTGTTCCCACACTAGATAAGATATGTAATCCCTCCAGCGAGCTGTGGTTCTACCCGGGGATCTCCTCCAGTTGGATGTGCTTCCAAAGGAAAGTGCTTACGAGGCATACTAATCAGATACCACCTTTCGATGGGAAGAAGCACCAACTGTAGTTCGATTTCCTTCCGGATGTCAGAGCTCCTCACTCGGTCTCAAAGATTGAGTCCAGCCATCCCATGGAAGGAACCCATTTTGGCCTCTTATATCCACGATCTCATTCTTTTGGTCAGTAGAGCTCATGACTAAGTGAGGAATGAAAACCCTATTTTGGTACATCGAGAACTTTGTCTTCCTTTTCACCATGTTCCAGTTTAACACCCCCATTATTGCTAACACTGCCTTTTCCCCACCCAACGTAATATCTTTTCAAAAATCAATTCTGTTTTTGCCTCTGTATCTTTGACATGATTCCAGTTTGGCTGTCTTATCTTAGGAATGTCTTGCGGACCTTTTCCGTAAGAGCTGGTCAGCTCAGTGATTCAACACCACCCTTCTTCTGAATGATACTTTCAAGCAAAAAATGTGAGGCTAAACACAATTAATTCATCAATATAAAAACTCTTTCAGCTGACGACTCTGGAGTCTTACAGGATGGAGTCAAAGGTTGCCTCAGAAATAAATCAATATCCTGTGCATCAAATTTTAACAAGGCTTGGAAACATTGCATTGAGCTTCTGGAAAATGAACCTGAAGCACTTTCTCCTGCGTTCGACCGAGTAACAATTTCGTCCAGTGTTTCAGTGAAAGTCCACTTATTTCTGTAATTTTTATGGTTTCGCATGTGAAGAAAATAATTTATGAATGCAAAGCTAAATAAACTGACAGGTTAGTGTTAATTTTTAAGTGGCAAGCATCAGTAGAAATACTCATAATTTAGTTCAGTAAAAGCAGTGATGTAAAAGCACTTTACTACAGGTTATGATCCTACATTTAAAGTGTTGCTTTACATTACTCATTATGGAGGCAGAGTGGCCTCTAGCAGTGTCATAGTATGTATATATATTTTATCTTTCAATGTATTATTATCAGCATTAACATATAATTAGAAGCTTAATGTTGTGACTGGGTGACAGGGAGCTATTTCCAACCACCTGATGAGACCTGGAACTGAAACAGGTAATTACTTTGATAAGTGATGCTTGATAATGAGTCATCGTTTTTCAAGCAAAAATACCAGTCGTCTGGTCCTGGCCTCTGCAGTATTAGAGTTTTTCTGCTTTTCTGGTTATATATGCAAACTGAAGAATATCTTTTGGCTTGATCATACAAAACAATGGGCATTTTGGGATCTGGGAAATGGCTCTGATGGATATTAGTCACAGTTTTCTAGCATTAAAGCTGCAGTAAGCTGCAATCTCAAAAAGGTAGAAAAAAAACCCAACAGCACTTCCTTATAAGCTCCTCCCACCAAATGAGCACATGTTTAAAACATGCAACGACAACCAGGCTGCATGTCAACATTTGTTTGTGGCTTTGCCAAGTAAGAGAGACTCCTTCGTCTAACTCATTGTGTCATCACATCCTACTCTCACCTTGAATTTTATTGCTTTTTAAGTCATCTTAAAAGCCCTGTGATTGGCTAAAATCTCCTGTTGCATGTTAAACTGGGACAGCCATCTCTAAACAGAGGAGCAGGTCACCACTTATCAAGTACTTATAATGCAGTTTTGAGGTTCCCTACACAAAAAGTTTCACCACCAATCACACCCCCGAGTCAGACCTCAACTGCCAGTTGCACAACCATTCACACCTCAACGCATTTGAGTCTTTGTATTTCATGGACCGCTAGCAACGTGAATTAGGTGTGACAGTATATAGGTGGGACTTCAATCAGTCAAAACCTCAGGAGTCTCTTGGATGAAAGGTGAAATGTCTCAACCAAAAAGGGAAGTCCAGTTGCTTTACACTGAAGCCTTTTAAATTAGCATGACCTGGGTGACTGTCATGATATTCTAAAGTCTGAAAACATAACCAGGAGTGGTTGAAGAAGTCTAGTTTCCTCTCAAACTTTTTAAATATGTTATGTGAAAGGTCAGTAGAGACTTTGCCTAGTGAAACCAAAAAATACTGCTTACCTCAACTTTAAAGTTATAATATGTACCAGCAAACACCGAATGATGCACCGTTTTGGGATGAACATAGTTAAAAAGATTACAAATGTATGTAAAGTTGTAAGAAAATTTACAAACTCCTGTAGTAGTAAAGTGGTGGGTATAAAGCTAAAAAGTTAAAGTCCTGACTGAATCCGAAGAGTGGGATAAATGAATAGGTTTTTGCAAGATGTTCTCTTTTGCCTCCTCATTTTCTAACTCGTACAAAGCTTCTCTCCATTTCTCTGCTAATTCCAGCAGAGCTGGTGATGGTGCTGCCAGTGTATGAGATTGAGCTGCACATCTCCTGGCACCTCTTTATCTGTGGGGGTCAAGCAACAGCAGAGTCTGAGTGACGGACTGAGTCTTCCCCGGGCTGCAAGGTCGAGCAGATGGCAGCAAAAACAAACAGGTCAGATGCCTCGCACGGAATCAGCCTGAATAAGACAAACCGGCCACATCGATGGCTCAGAAAGAGCAGCTTCCGTTCAATCGCTCAACTCCGTATCGAGTATGAGTGACATTGTGAAAAAAACCAGCCAAATCGCCAGAAATGACTCTGCGGGAGCTGGAATAGCAGCGTTCCCTCTAGCAGAGTGGATATTAACTTTCTCTTTCATTGGCAGTGGAAGCCATCATCAGGCAATTTTACTTTATTCCTGACCAGCTTTAATTATCTTGCAATGAGGCCTGTCATAACCATTACATCATGTAGCAGAGCGGTGTAGCAATCCCAGGGGCAGCATCAATGGCTGAGCCAATGAACTCCCATCTGGTCGTGTGGATGTGACTGATTGCTGAACGGAGTGATTTCCTGCAATCTGAATCTGCAGAGAAGAATGGAAGCTGTTGTTTGTGTACCGCGTGTCATGTTTCCAAGAAAAATGAGAGCTATGCGAACAGGAATTTTGAAAATGTTGCTTTCTAAACATATATATTATGTTTATTGGTCGTAAAACGCATTCTCATCAAGCCACCCTTATGGGCTCATTGCGCCAGCCTGGAGCCCACCCAGCATATCACGCACGGTTTAATCCCACGCTGTTTTTCCAGTCCTTTTCATTCCCCGAACTGTTGATGTTCGACTCTCCTCCCCAGCACTTATTGTGCCACGCGCAGAGCATTCCTGTCCCTGTTCAAACACTGCCTCCAGAATTCCTGCCCCCGTTCAAATACTCCCCTTTCTCTTTTGCTTCCTTTCTCTTTTTTAATTTTCTCTCAGCAGTGCTCCCACCGCTGGAATGCAGAGGCACTTGTCCAAAACCAGTTGAGAGGAGAAAATGAAGCATTGTCTGTCGCTTTGTTATCATCATCACTCAACAAGAGCAAAATCTGCTTTGTGGAGAAGCTCAGAGTTGATATCTGGTGTGTCTCCCTTTGCTCATTTAGCAGACTCAGATAGTTGCATCTGTTCACAAAAATGCTGTGGTTATCACTAAGGACGCTCTTTGGTATATTTCCTTATAATTTGGGGCAAGCTGCAGGACTTAACATTCTACAATTAAAAGGTCTCCCACAGGGGTTAATTGAGAGGTTGGCTCCAGAGTATTTTGACATTAAATTTACTTAAAGAAAAAGCTTGACATTTGTGGAAAATATGCTTATTTACTGTGTTGCTGAAGGGTGAATGAGAAGATCAATACCACTCTCATGTCCGCGGGATAAATATGAAACCACAGTCAGCAGTCAATTTGCTTAAGTCAGCTTTGTAAAGAAAGAAGACTGGAGAAAACAGTGAGTCTCTCTACTACCAGAGGCAACACAATCCACCACCAGAGTTCCCCGTTTTAAATGTTGTGTGTGGTGTGAGTAAACCATACAAAAGTGTAGAGTGTAAAAACAGAGTTGTGCTGGTGGTCAATAACTTGTACACTGAACTTGTGTTGGATTATTTTGTCAGTGTAGTTATGAACTTTGGCAGAATTCAAGTAACTGAAATATCTTTTAATTCTTCTTGTCAACACTCAGACTTATGTCGGGACACAAAGGACGGATGTTGTCCTTACAGGTTGGGAACCACTGCACTACTGGAGAACTGGCAACCCAGTGACCAGTCAGAAATCTAATGCTGAACTCAATCCATCACCAACAGTGCCTACAATTAGCAAATGAACATTAGAACTGGACCATGGAAGAAGGCAGCCTGGTTTGATGAATCAAGTTTTCTTTCACATTGTGTGGACAGCCTGGTGCGTCGTATTAGCATTCCCTGCTCTCCTTGTCCAATGACGAAGACCCCACCGAGGACAAATCCTTCACCAAGAACATTGCCCACAAAGCCGTTCTTAAAGGCCCTCAGGCCGTTCATCCAAACCCCGACACACAGGAACCCCAGCAAACCCATCTTCCACTCACGTAAAAACACCTCTTTTCGTCCAAGAAGATCTCCCCATTGAAGAACAGCCTGAAGTTCTAGACCTCGGAAGAAATGGCATCAGGATGCACAGTGGGAAGAAGGCAGGTCACTGTGATGTTTTGCTGCAAAGCTTTGGGTCCTGCATTCATGAGAATCTTACTCTAATATGTACTGACTGCCTAAACACTGCTGCAGACCACATATACGCTTCAACCGCGACAGGAATCCACTGATGGCAGCGACCTCTTTTACCAGGATAATGCTCTCGCCACACTGCAGCCATTGTTCAGGAATGGGTTGAGGAACAAGACGAAGAGTTCAAAGTGTCGACTTGGCCTCCAAATTCATCGGATGTCTCACTGGAAAAACAACTCAGATAAATGGATGTCCCATTTTGTAATTTAATTTACTAACATCTCGGTGCCTGATACCACAGGACACCTTTCAGAGGTCTTTGGAGTTTACGCCTAAACAGGTCAGAGGTATTTTGGTAGCACAAGGGTTAGGGCAGATAGTTGTGGCTCATTGGTATATATCTGTAGCCAAGCACTTCCGCATGACGATAACATCATGTACTGATCCTTAGAGCGGTCTGCAAACACCAGCTAACAGTTTGTCAACGCTTCTAGCTAGCTATGTGTTTTTTGCTATTTGTAGGAAGCAAATTTTAAAAATATACCGAGTCCAGGGTACGTGCTTCTGAGCAACCCTCAACAAACTTCAACGGGGATCTCGATACGGATTCTTTCACCTCAACAAGCACTCTCGATGTCCCCATCAAGTGGCATCATTTCCTCTGTAACATCACCATCAACAATGTAAAATTCGCCATATAAGCTAACATAACAAACCTCCACTGTTTTATTTTCTATGTTCTCATGGAACTGGCGTTAGGGAGCACCCCAATAGCTCACCTGGTTGAGCAAGGGCCCATGAAGCAGGGCTCAAGTTCCTATCGCAGCATCCTGGGTTTGATTCCAACTCTGGAGTTATGTTCAGTAACTGCTATTTACTGTTGTTTGAGTCATTCGTTGTCATTTTCACAATCAAGGACAGGATCCTACACTGTAATGGAAACAAAGTCTGATAAGATTACAGGGCCTTTTGTGTGAAAGTTTATGTCTCCTCATACCTTCACTAAGTTCCTGCCATGGAAAGCCGCATATAGAGTTTATCTCATAACACTGGTTTTGTTTTGCAATTAGAAAAAATAATCAAAAATTGAATAAATGACACAATGATACTAGAAGAAGCCTCTTAGTGTGGGAAACAAGTGCACTTATCTCATTGCTGGAATTTTTTGTTTGTTATGAAGAAAATGCAATATCAAGGCTCTGAAAAGGATGAACAATGACTGATAAGTCTGCAATATAGCACAGCAATTATCACTGTTTATCTGCACAGTTATGGCAGGAAAGCTGCAAACTATCATTACAGGAAACGAGTGAGCAGAAATGTTAGAAGAGGCTTCATCCACAAAGCCGATTG